>NW_024429266.1:86316040-86398540 GCF_017639785.1 Mesocricetus auratus
TCCTTGGCCTAGGAAGCCACAGGGGTGAGGTTGTATAGGAAGACAGACCCAAGCACATTAGACTTGATTAATCAGCAACCTGGGATTTTAGAATATCTGAAAGGGTTCCAGGCTGGCCATCACTGTACTTGAGGTTTGGTGGTAGCATGCTTTCTCCCAGGAAACACTTGTCTATCTCTGGAGCATATACTAGCGTGTTCCCAAGAGACTAATTTGGAGCCCTCATTGTGGGGGTCCTGGGAGAGTGACAGATGTGAGGACCCATGCTGACTTCTTCAATTAAGTGTTGTTTACCTGTAGAGGTCTTTAGGAAAGCCTATAACACCAATCTGTCCCTGAAGGAAACCTCTGATAATAGAACTAAGTCTCAAGTATGAGAGCATTAGGTGCTTGGATGAGCAAAGAAGAGGAAGGGGCTTGGTGTCTTTGCAGATTTCTAGGTTAGTCTCACCACCAATGACGAAGCACAGATGTCTGAGGAACCCTCTGCATGTCAGTACTGGACCATTTTTGGTTTTTAAAAAAAAATTTTTTGTCATTGTTTGAAGGGTCTCTTAATGTAGCTCTGATCATCCTGGAATTCAATCTGTAGACCAGGTGGCCTCAAACTCAGAGATCCACCCACGTCTACCTCCCAAGTGCTGGGATTAAAGGTTACACCACCGTGCCTGGCTTATTTATTTATTTTTTTATGTGTATGACTCTTTTACTTGCATGTGCATAGGGACTGCAGGTGTACCTGGTGTCCAGGGAGGTCAGAAGAGGGTGACAAATTCCCTTAGGACTGGAGTTACAAATGGGTGAACCACTGTGTAGGTGCTGGGGACTTAAGCTGGGACTGTCACAGAGCAGTATTTGTGAGCTATTTCTCAACCTCTCAGTATTGAATTTAGATGCCTCAGTAAGTAAAGACCAACCCCAGAAACCAATGTACAAAGGCTCCCAGGCTCAGAGATCTCTCTGGCTCCAGCAAGGAGACAGGAAAATCTGCCTTAGTCTCTTTTTCTGTTGCTTCAGTAAAAATACTTGACAAGCAAAACCGAAGGGAGAAAAGGTTTATCTGGCCCACAGTTCCAGGCAGTCCCTGGTGGCAAGGAGGTCAAAACAGCAAGAGCTGAATGCAGCTGGTGACATCGGATCTAGAGTCAGGCAGCAGAACGCACACGTCTGCTCAGGCGCCCCTCTGACCAGGAAATGGTGCCACCCACAGTGGGCTCACCCCAGCTAACACGGCCAAGATAATCTCCCACGTGTGCCTGCCTGGGTCCTGCTCTAGTTTCTGGGAAACAGTCTCAGCTTAACTTTCTAATCAGATTTGTCTGTCTCCCATTGGTGTGTCAGTTTTTGCTTCACATATTTTTAAATTCTCTTGCTGCATGTCTCTGTGTGATGCATATATTATTTTGATGTCTTTTTAACGTTTTATCACTATGAGGTGACCTTCTGTATCAATGTTAATTCTTCTCGGTATGGCCACATCACTTTTCTTTCTTTTGTCGTCTCTTTTTTTAAAAAATTGTTTTTAGGCCCGGAGCGATGGCTAAGCAGGTAAAGGTACTGCCACCAAGCCTGTGACCTGAGTTTGACCCCTGGGACCCTCATGGTGAAAGGAGAGAACCGACTCCTGCAAGTGCCCTCTGACCTCCACACGTGCACTGTGGTACGCACATGTCTACACACACACACACACACACACACACACACACACACAAAATGTAATGAAAATTTTATAAAAATATTTAAAAATAATAAAATGTAATGAAAATTGTCTTTAGGTGTTTGTTTTGTTTTTGCACTCTTGGAAATCAAACCCAGGAAGACCTCATGCATGCTAGACAAGCATCCTTTTCCAGCAGCCCATTTTTAGCTTGGTGTTCTTTTCAGATCTCAGGTTGAGTTCTTCTGCATGCCAGCCAGGCACTCTTTCTCTTTTTCTTTGGAGACAGCCTCACTATGCGGCCCATGCTGGCCTCTGCCTCAGTCCCAGCGCAGGCTTCTGAGTGCTGTGAGCATAGGCCTGTGCCCATAGGCCTGTGCCCTTAAATGAGCTTCTTGTTATATTAGATCTGAAATGACATGAATCACGTAGCTTCTCCAAGGCCAGTTAACTAGTTAATTAATTAAATTTTAAGACAGGGTATCCGTAGCCCATGCTGTCCTGGAACTCACTCTGTAGCCCAGGATGGCCTGGAACTCACTCTGTAGACCAGGCTGGCCTGGAACTCACAGAGATCCACCTGCCTCTGCCTCCCGAGTGCTGGGATTAAAGGTGTGCACCATGCTTGGCCATCTAGTCCTTTTATATTTATGCCTTTACTTCTTTATATTGTAGACAGGGTCTCACTGTGTAGCCCTGGCTGGCCTGAGCTTTCTATGTAGACCAGGCTGGACTGAATTCACAGAGTTCCAACTGCACTTGCTTGTATAGTGCTGGAATCAAGTGCCATCATGCCTGGCCCCTCCCTTTGTATTTCTAAAATAGGGACAGCCATGGCCTGTAATCCCAGCACTCCGGAGTCTAAGACAGGTGGATCATTAATTCAGGGCATGTCTAGGCACATGTCAAGTTCAAGACCAGTTTATAATAGTAAGACCCTGTCTCTTGAGAACAAAAATGAATCACCCCACATTGTCACCCACTGCAGCTTATTTAAATATTTACAGCAGATAGTTTGATCCCACGGCTGCCCCTTCCAACAGCTAACTCTCACACTTGCCTTACATTTCCCCTTTGATTACTGGTCCCATTTTCCCGCTCCTCCTAGAATACCAGTCCCTGTGAATGACAAGTCACAGAGACTTCTTGCTTCCATTTCCCCTGCCGTGTCCTCAGTTTCTCTCACAAGTGAATGTGATGTGGAGACCAAGGTGCATGCTGGGAATCATAAGCAACTCTTCTACCTCACTGAGGCAGGAGCTCTCAGTCAAGTGACTAGTCTTGCTAGCCAGCTTTCTCTGGGGATCCCCATCTTCCCTCTGCAAGGCTGGGGTTACAGGCATGCCATGATGCCTACCTGACATTTTACATGTGTTCTGGAGATCCAAAGTCCGGTCCCCATGCATGCATGGCAAGCCATTCATCTCTCCAGCTCTGATCCCTGTGATTCTGCAGAGGCTTCATTTAAAGCAGTGGTTCTCAGCCTTCTCAAACAACCCTTTCACGGGGGTCCCCTAAGACCACTGGTAAACACAGATATTTACATCATGATTCATAATGGTAGCAAAACTGCAGTTAAAATAATTTTAGGCTGGGGGTCACCACAACACAAGGAACTGTATTAAAGGGTTGTGGGAGTAGGAAGGTTGGAAACCACTGATGTAAAGATTAGGGAGTCTTCAGATTTGCTTAGCCTCACGGGTTTTCGGTGGGAAGATCATGTTGTTGACCCAACCCCTGGCAGAAATTAAACTCCAAATTCTGTCTTCCCAGCACAGGAAGCTGCTAAAGCCCCTCTCAAATCATGAGCCCTCCCAGATCCTTCCCAGAAGGCTTTGTGCCTCCCTCTGTACTGAGGAAGGAGCCCGTGATTTGGGATGTGTGTGTGTAGGGACATCTGGGGGCTACCCGAGTCCTCCTCTTTTTTAAGCTCTCCCCAGTTCACAGCTGGATAGACAGCCCTAAACTCTCACCTCTGATGGCTCACCCTGGCTAAGGCACAGCTTTTGACCTGAGTGGGATTCCTGTGTATCATTGCTTATGGCCTCTCTGCTATAGTTGGCTTTTATGCTGTTTGCTTGTTTTTGTTTAATTTTGCCCACATTCGATTGGCTGGAGACTTAGTCCAATATAATTTAACCTACCTTTGCAGGTAACAGAACCCCGGCCACCCTTCCATTGGCCTCTTCACCTTGGTTTTCCTGGTTTAAAATTTTAAAAAATCTTGCTGTTTATACTTCATGGAAATTCTTTTGTTGCTTCTCAGAGGACATTGGTGACAATTTGGTTTTTATGTTTGATCTCTAGCATGTGTGTTAGAGATTTTCTCCTGGTGACCCAAGGGCTGGTGGAGGGCTTGCCCAGCACAGATAAGGCCTGGATATTATAATACTACAGGAAACAACTGCAACACACTGGGGTGTTGAGTTTGAGTGGTACTGGGCAGCTCCAAAGGCCAGCATCTCCTGCTCTCCCCCTTCCCCCAGTCCCCAGCATCTCCTGCTCTCCTCAGAGTCCCCAGCATCTCCTGCTCCCCCCCCCGAGTCCCCAGCATCTCCTGCTCTCCCCCCTGAGTCCCCAGCATCTCCTGCTCTCCCCCCCCCAGTCCCCAGCATCTCCTGCTCTCCACCCCCCCCCGAGTCCCCAGCATCTCCTGCTCTTCCCCCCCCCCGAGTCCCCAGCATCTCCTGCTGTCCTCCAGATTCCCCAGCATCTCCTGCTCTCCCCCCCCCAGTCCCCAGCATCTCCTGCTCTCCCCTCCCCAAGTCTCCAGCATCTCCTGCTCTCCCCTCCCCGAGTCCCCAGCATCTCCTGCTCTCCACCCCCCAGTCCCCAGCATCTCCTGCTCTCCACCCCCCAGTCCCCAGCATCTCCTGCTCTCCCCTGAGTCCCCAGCATCTCCTGCCATTCCCCCCCGAGTCCCCAGCATCTCCTGCTGTCCTCCAGATTCCCCAGCATCTCCTGCTCTCCCCCAGTCCCCAGCATCTCCTGCTCTCCCCCCCAGTCCCCAGCATCTCCTGCTCTCCTCCCGAGTCCCCAGCATCTCCTGCTGTCCCCCCGAGTCCCCAGCATCTCCTGCTGTCCTCCTGAGTCCCCAGCATCTCCTGCTGTCCCCCAGATTCCCCAGCATCTCCTGCTCTCCCCCCAGTCCCCAGCATCTCCTGCTGTCCCCCAGATTCCCCAGCATCTCCTGCTCTCCTCCAGATTCCCCAGCATCTCCTGCTCTCCTCCAGATTCCCCAGCATCTCCTGCTCTCCTCCCAAGAGGAACTTCTTCCCGTTGTCCGTCCCATTGGGTACGTGTTCATCTGCCTGCACTCTGGGAGCTCACCGGGAAGAAACCTAGAGGGGTATCACCCTGAGCACATACTTGCTCTCTCAAACACGCTTGACACCTGTTATCTTTCTTGGACATGCATATCCATGGTGGGAATTAGTCAGCTGCCCCATGGACTTGGGCTCTGGAGAGCTCTGGGCTTGCTCCTCCAGCCACTTTCAACTCATCTCTTTTTCCTCAGTCTCCCCCACTCCAATTCCCCATTCCACTTTCTGAGCCCTTTGAGGATTCTTCAGACAAACTGGGCCCTGGCTTCACTGCTAGCCTAGCTCTCAGGCGTTTGCGCTCTTGTGTGTGTGTGTGTGTGTGTGTGTGTGTGTGTGTGGCAGAAGGAAAGAAAATGAGTGTGTGTGTGTTTGTGCACATGCATGCTCTGGTACATGCATACATGTGAAACCACACATGTAAAGGACAACTCCTTCCACCGTTGAGGTTCTGGGATCGAACTCAGGTCGTCAGGCTTGCACACAAGTGCCTTTTACCTACTGAGCCGTCTCACTGGCCCGAGTCTAGCTTTCTTAAATGCATGGTCTCACTCGCCATCTGCTTTCCAGCCTCCAAGATTCGGATGGTGAATTCTCTGGTTTTCGGAAGGGGAGGACATGAACTCAGAAGCCTGCAACTAGAGACTGTAAAAGAGATTGCTTTTGTGGCATCGGTTGGTCAGAGGGCAGAGTCTCCGAGTCTACGGGCTTCAAGTACTTCTGAGTAGTCAAACCAATAGGGAACATTTTGCAGAAATCAAAGTAAGTGCTTACAATTCAGGGTTAGCGACGACAAAAGCAGACAGTGTAGATGAACAACACATTTGCCTCTGAGCAAAAAGATAAATGGTTCAGGCTACCTCTGGTCTTTGGAAGGAGACCTGGGAATTAGACCTTTTCCTGGGGCCGTCTGCTACTGCAACCGTGGCGTGTACCTGGAGTCCTGACGGTGCCCATTGCTCTTGCTTCAGGGAAATGCAGTGGGGTTGGGGAAGGTCTGGGAAGGAAAGAATGAAATGACAGCCTCGAGAGGGCAGATGTAAGCAGGTATGAGCCTGGACTCTCTGAAACCCAAGTAGGTAAGTTTAGCAAAACTTCATTGTGATAGGCCAGAAACATGGCCTCTGTGTACTGTGTTCAAGTAGGTCTTCTATTTTTTTTTTTTTTTGGAACAAGTGAATAACAGAGTCCACACCTTCCCACCTGAAATGGAGAAGCCGACTTCCGAGAGATATTGGCATACTCGCAACTCAGACATCAAAGCATACTCTGATTGGGCTGTTACTAGAACACTGGGCTGGATGGAGAGTGGGAAGCTCAGTGGAGTGGGAAAAACTTGAACTGAGTTAAGATCTGAGTTCAAATCTTGACTCTATGGTGGCTACTCACCGGGTGCCCTTAAGCCAATGCTTAGTCTATCTTATCTTCCTAAGGGCCTGGCAAGGGTCACATGACACACGAGAGGGCCAGTAAAATACCTGGTTAGTGACTGATTCCTGAACTGAGTTTGTGCCTTTAGCACATTTGATGAGTCCCTGTTGGTTACCAGGATGTGTAATGTGTATGTATGTGTATATATATATATATATATCCCTTCCCAAAAGGCTCATGAAGTGACACTCTAACTTAGCCCCACCCTCCGTCCCTCAGGATGGATCGTACCTGTAAAAGCAAACATTTTGGTTCTGTCTGGGCTGCGGTGGACCATGGGAGAGAAGGTCCAAGCCTTTTTTTTTTAATCTCATCTCAGCATCCCCGGCACTCTGCTGTGTGGAGAAAAGACGGCAATGATAATGTTGGCCGCCCCGTCTGCTGTTCAGTTACTCTTTTCTGTCCCAAGTCCAGATGCACAGCACTGACCCAGCGGGGGCAGTTTTGACCCTGTGACACTGGGCTTTGAGTATATTCATGGCCCGCGAGGGTTGGCACCACAGTGATTGCGATGGCTGCAGACAGCGTGGGCCGCTCCTCCCGGCTGGGCGTGGTCCTTACTTCCCTCCACGTCAGCAGGGAGTTGGTGAGGTCTGTGGGTGAACACTGACCCACCGACCTGGGGTGGGGTAGGCTCACCAGCAGCCACTGCGCCTGCACCCAAAGCTTGACTCTCCTGCTTTGGTGCCACTTGGACATTTTCCTGACCTAGGCGAACTTTCCTTTTGGCCGCCCTGACAGTCGCCGTGTGGGTGGGAGGCTTCGGCCCTCCCCACCTAAGTCAGCTTCCGCTACCTGAAGTCGTTTAGCTTTGCTCTTGTCTCTTCCCTTTTCCAGAACTTACCTGCTGTGTGTCAGACTGAGCTATCCCTATTCCCTCCTGTTCTTCAAGACCTGCTACTGTCCCCGCTGGTGGTCACAGCCACGCCTGGAAAGAAGAAGGTGGTCCCTTCGGTGGGAGAGCTCCGTGCACACTCCTTGGAGGCCTAAAGGGGCAGGGAAGAAACTGTCGGAGCTCGCCGTCTGTGTGTGTCTGTGACTCCGTGTGTGTGTGTGTGTGTGTGTGTGTGTGTGTGTGTGTGTGTGTGTGTGTGTACCGGTGGCACCTGGCTTCCTTCCCAGAGACCTTGCTGCCCCAGAACGGACCTGTCTGAGAACCGAGGCAGGCAGGGAGGGAGCCACTAGCCCCCTCGCTTCCCAGTTCCCAACTCCCAGGAGCAGCTAAACCTCTCCGCGGAGGCTGCTGAGAGCCCGGAGCCCCACTGCCCTGCATGTGTCCAGCCTACTGTTTCATGCTGTGAAATTGTGTACAGGAGGTGCCCGGCGTCTTTCTGAGTGGCTCCTCCCTCGGAATGTGCCAGTGTTTCTGCGGTTCATCAGGTTTCCCCGCCCTCGCTACTGTATCTCTTGGCTTTTTCCTCAGTAGGCTGCCTTTCTCTCCTCGCTGGGGAAATTACTCTTTCTGCATCCTGTACAGGGTTTGCTCCCACCCTCTATGGGGCTGCAGGGTCTGGGGAAGCAGATTGTTCTTGACCTTGGCCAGCCTGCAAGTGACTCTCAGCATCTGTTTTGTCACTCAGAGAGACTGGGGTAGGACAGGTTTCCCTTCCGTCCTGGGGAGCTCGACAGAGAGCAGGCATTAAGACAGAGAGCAGGCGTTAATCGTGCGGATCACTGTGACAAGCTGTTTGGCTTACTGCCCTCTTCCCTTATAGCTAAAGCAGCTGACAAGGACCTGTAGCTGGGGTGGAGGGGTTACGAATCTCCCCCCCCCCCGCCCCTGCCACCCCATTTTATTTTGAGTAGACTCTGTTGGGTCTGAGGGGTAGGGTAAAGGATGGAAATCCTATTTGTAGATATGAATCTATGTAGATGGCTTTGTGATGCCTAACCCCTCCAGCTTTTTTTGTGAGCATATGTGTTAGGGCCCCTGGAGATCTCTGCCTACTTTACTGCCCTGGATACAAGCCTTCAGTGACATCCTAGATGGCTCCTCTGTCAGCCTCCACACTTAGCTGCAGTCACCAAAGTTAACTCCCTGAGCAGAGGGCGTGGCCACCTCTCCATTAGCAGGGACAGGCTGTGGAGGACAGAGTCCCAGCACTGTGACAAGTCAAGTCCGATCTTGCAACTACCTTGGGTTCTGTGTCCTAGAGCAGCTGGGTGGCTGATAGGAGGTACTCCAAGCGGATGGTTGCAAGACGGAGTGGCCACAGCTGGAATCGACCCCACCCCTAAGAAGAGTAAGTTGTCACAAAAGTGGTGGTGACATTTGGAAGTCTGTGTGCCATGCAGCAGAGCGGAGGGGTGTGTGGTTAAGAGCAATGGCCAGAGTCCAGCTGCCTTGTCCTCTCCCAGGACTCTCTGGGGAGGACTTACTTTTCATCATAGGCCTCTCCACAGCTGTGACAAGTTCTCACCACTGCTAGGCCATGGCCTGGGGCCCTGCAGGTAGGGCCTGGGTCAGTGGCGCTCCGTGAACCAGGTGCAGACGGCTGGCATCTCCCTGTAGCGTTCCCATCAGCAAAGACCCAAGAGATGGAACAACCGGCCATTTGGGTATTTCTTCTGCAAAGAAAAAGAAGAGTTTCTGCAACTTTCCGCGTCTGGCCCCACACTGGGTTTATGTGGCATACAGACACAGGGAGGAACGCCTGCCTCCTGGCTCACTTTCCCCTTCTGCCGCATCGAGAATGACAGCTCACTGTGCTGACAGGTCAGTCACCCCGACTTCTGGGGCTTCGTGCTCTCTACCAAGTCCAAGAGATCTGGAGGAGGTGAGGCACAGGAGGCCTGTCCTAGCCTAGGTCACAGTTAGCTTGGGGAAGAGCACAGCTCATTCTGAGCCCCGTGGATCCAGAATGTTCCTTATCACCTTGCTTGTGAGAGCTGGCTCTTGCCGCCTCATCTTCCCAACATAACTAAGCGTTTTTGCTCCCCCTGATAGCTGGGAAGACCCAACAGGCTGAAGGAGTGTTCCAGGGTAAATAAGACAGATTCCTAGGGACCCGGTCTTTTGTCTTTGCCTTTCTGAGCCCGCAGTGTTGCGTGTGTGTGTGTGTGTGTGTGTGTGTGTGTGTGTGTGTGTGTGTGTGTGGCATGTCCCTGTTTCTCGGTGAGCAGATGAGTCGGACGAACTGAGGCTGTCTTCACAGGCATACAGTGGTGCTGGGCCCCCTGGGAAGACATCCCTTCCGTGCTCAAATGTTGTCACCACTCTAATAGACTAAGGGAGTGCAAAAGAGGGGGACCGAAGGAAGTTGCTGGCAGCTCCCATGGTACTGCCCTGTCTGTGGCCCAGTGTCTGTCATTCAGGGCCCAGCCAGGAAAGCACAACTCGTTTTTAGGGTTCATACCGAGAAGCATGAAGAGTAGGGAGGGGAAGTCCAGTGAAGAGGCTGTGTAACTATAGGCCAGGGCCACTGGGAAGGAGCCAAAGCTGTAAGGGGTCAGAGAAGGGAGAAGGAACTTGGCCCCCTCTTTCCAGCCTGTGGACTTCTGTGGGTGCCCCACACTAGCTGGCTCCAGCCAGAGGCCATCCTACCCTGGGAGCCTGTGGGCTCAGCCCCCAGCCTGCAGCAGGGACCGGCTGATGACGAGCAGGCCTGTGGCAGGGACGCTGCCATGTGCTGTGTCTTCAGAGACTGGCAATTCCTCGGCAGTGCTTAAGACCTTGGGGAAGGAGGCAGAGGAGTGACCTCCTTAGGTTTTTAGGTTGTTTTTCACCCTCCTGAGGAGGAAAGAGCTCTATTGGGGGGAGGAGGAGGCCTTTCTTCACAGTCACCCCTGCTTTCCTTTGGAGGTGTTTGCCCACAAAATCACCATGCCTTGTACCCCCTTCCAGAAAGCCATGTTCTGATTTCTGTGTGACCTGCCTGCCTGTTCCTCTCCTCCAACTCTCTGGTTGTCCCCCTCTACCCCCTGCCGTGAGCACTAACCAGAGCCACCCTCAGTGCTTGGGGAAGCTCTCCCACACGTGCGTGCCAGTGTGGCCTGTCTGTTTGTAGGAGAGCCCATCTATCCGTCAGTTTGTATTGTGTTTCCAATAAATTTCTGGAAATCCTGCCTAGTGTCATGATGTCCTTTCCTGGGCTAGTGACTCAGCTGGGAGACTCTTTTCATGCTCTCTCCAGACTTAGGTGTCTGGAGGACCTCATCTAAGGGACTGGGTGTCTCTGCCTGCTCCCAGGGTCCAGGAGAGGTAACAGGCCACCCCCAAACTCTCAGCAACCTTTCCCCCAGGTTGAATGTGCTGTTACTGTCTGACCAGCCACATCCTGAGAACATGGTAGTTTCAGGAAGCTGCACCCCACAAAAAGTGTCTTTGACTTTGTGCCACTTAGACTTAGAGGGGGGAGCAGCAGGTAGAGCTCTCTGGAATTAGTCACCCACGAGTCACTCCTGCAGTGCTGTGGCTAGCACTGTGTCCTGGGGACACCGGCTGGGGTGTTTGGGGAGGTGCAGAAGAAATTGCTGTGCTTTGGCCCAGGGCTGCCCTGTCAGGTGACTGTTTGAGCACACTGCCTCGGGTGGTCTGCTGGGGCAACTGTAGGAAAAAGCCGATGGAGGCTCGCAGGAGACCCTTCCAACCTGTCTGAACGACACTGGTTTGCTGAGCTACGTGACTGGTGATTAAAACGCAAAACCAAAGAAGACAGTGGGTTTGCTGGGGTTGCCAAATATTGTTTATTTTTACAATGTGTATTATTTATTTTCAAGTATGTATGTATGTGAGCTTACGTGTGCCATGGAACATATGTGGAGGTCAGGGGATGACTCCCTGTTGTTCTCTGCTTCTACCACAGAGGTCCTGAGGATTGAACTCGGGCGCAGGCTGACTGCATGCACCCTTCCTGATGAGCCTTCTCTTGGGCCCGGAAGCAATAGACAGGAAAAGGGGATTTGCGAGATTGGCTCCCTTGTCACCTAGGCAATCACATCCATTCTTTCTTTCCAAATGAAAACAATAACCAAGTCATAATTCCACCTAAAATGATACAACCACCTCACCCACAATCCCTCTCCGCCAGAGTAAGTGCCGAAGTCCCTTGAGGAATGCTTAGCTTTTTAGTGTCCCGTAACTTAGGTACAATGATAAATAGTTACAGCACTTTGAATATCATCTCAGTATCACGCTGCATAAAGAAAGGAAAGAAAGCAATTATCTGCTTAATGGACAAGTATTTTTTATATAGTGTTTTATTTATTCTTTGAGCATCCATGCAGGTATACAATGTGATCTTGTCACATCCAGCAATTATCTGCCTAATGGACAAGCATTCTTTTTTATATAGTGTTTTATTTATTCTTTGAGCATCCATGCAGGTATACAATGTGATCTTGTCACATTCAGCTCGCTCTGGACATTGTCCCCAATTTCACGTCCTTTTCTTCCCTCCCTCACAACCCACTGAACCCAATCTGTGGGGCCTGTATGTACACAGGTATGCGACCTTCCCCTGGAGCAAAGGTAACCTGCCAGCAGCCATGCTCCCAAAGAAAAATGACCTTCTGGGACCTAGAGAGATGGCTCGGGGTGTTAAGAGTACTGACCGCTCTCTGGAAGGACCCAGGTTTGATTCCCAGCACACACATGGCCTTTAAAAACCATCTATAACTCTGTTTCCGGGGATCTGGCACCCTCTGCTGGCCTCTGTGGGCAACGCATACACTGGGTGAACAGATAGGCAAGACGCCTATACCCATAAAATGAAATTAAAGCTGCAACTATGAGCTGCAAATAGCTGTTCAAATGGCTCCTCGTGAGACCCTGCCTATCCGCGCTGCAGTGTTGACTGAATTGATCTTGTGCAAGTAACAGCAGTTACTACAAGTTCCTGGGTACAATGACCACGTTGCATCACAACACTGCTCCCCATCCTCCAGTCCTTACATATTCAAGAGCCCCGGGTTGGGGGAGATTGTTACATCCTATTTAGGACAAAGTACCCACCGCTGCTTTTCCTCGGCTCTTTGACCAGTTAATGCATCTCTGCATTAACCCCTGCTGCTGTTTATTTTTACTCCTTAACTCTTTCGGCTCTTTTTTGGGGGGCATCACCCAGCTCCCAAGTTATCACACATGGAGGCTAATTCTTTCTCACAAGTCCCCCTCGCCTTAGCTTGGTCTGATTCTAACCAGCTTTTCTTAAATGATCCCAGCTACCCTTTGCCTCCGGGCGTCCATCCCTCTCCACTTAGTGTTAGCGAGTTGATGACTCAGTCTCCTGACCCCGGGTTAATTTTATGTAATCAAACAAATGTAACAGTGTCATGATAAATCGTGAGGGGAACCTCCATGGCAGGCAAGGAACAAACACACCAGGCAGACAGAGCTTAAGTGAGACGTTTTATTAGAAAGGGAAAGGGAGAAGAAAAAAGAGGTAAAGAGACAGAGAGAGGGCAGAAGAGGAGACAGGAAAAGTCCTGTCAGCCCCAGGGGAACAGCGGGGGGGGGGGGAGCCAGGGAAAGTTAGCGTAAGTGGGCGGAGTCTGTCTTTTAAAGGGTCCTTTGCACCTGCATGCAGACTACACAACCATGGAAGCCTGGGCTGACCAGGGCCCTGCCTGAGTGCATTCTGCCAGGTGACGGGTGGGCCAGCATAATGCCTGAATTCTTACAAACACGTCTTTGCATCATTAAACAGACGTTCCACAGCACAAACGAATGTAACACATCTTAAATGTTTATTCCACCACACTCTGCCACCGCAGAAGGAAGCTTCTCTGATCAAGGTTGATGCCAGCAGCACGAATCTATGGAGAGAACAATAAATATGCCAACACAACAATTTAGCAAGACAGCTGTTAGTAGATTTCCTCTCTAGAACTTATGCACCCCGTCCCGCCCCCAGCCACAGGCTTCTGATCAGGTTTATAGCAGGCAGGAGGCCTCATGTTAAATCATAGAGCAATTGGTTACCCCATAACAGCCTTGCCTCTATTACACCAGCAGGCACAGCTTGCCTGGAAGATCGGTACTGTAGCATGCAGGTTTCAAACAAGCATATTTTTTAACAAGATAGGACAGGAACACCCAATGGCCATTGCAATGACCGTTTCTGTAACTGGTCACACGGCCTTACTTGGTGTTTATGGCTTGTCTTCCTCTAGGACCCGTCCTGCATCATCTCCCCCTTCTCAGAAGTACCTCAGCAGGTGATGTGGTTTATTTCTTCATCCCTAAAGGATCTGAGCCACTTAGCCTCCTGCTTGGGTTGTTGCTGTTTCCCATTGACCTTAATCACAGGCATGGCAACACTAAGAGTACATGCACTCTTGTACTCCAGATATACCTCCCCTTATTTCCAGTGTGGAAAAGCAGTCCAGTTTCTCCCCAGAGTCCAGATCAATAGCTCTTCCCAGTATTGTGGCTCCGATCTCAGTCACTGGACTCAAAGACATCAGGAGCCCAAAGTGTCCAGAAAGACCTACCTTCAATTCATCTTTTAAAACCGAAGTTTAATTATTTAGTGTGTGTATGTTGGTGCACGTGTGCCATTGTGTGTGTGTGTCTGTGTGTGTGTGTGTGTGTAGACAACTTGTAGGAATCAGTTCTCTCCTTCTGCAACATGGGTGTTAGGATTGAACTCAGATTATCAGGCAAGTGACATTAGCCCACTGAGCCATCATGCTGGCTGTTAGCTTCCAGTTCAATGGAATGTTAGGTTGTAGCTCCTGGAAATATCCAGAAATGTCCTCATATCCCAGAACCAAGATTTCTCAGCTAACAGAACATAAAGGCACAGGAACAGTGCTGTGGGTGCTTGGTTCTCGGGGTCTCCTTGACCCCCATGCTCGGAGGCCATTCTGTAGGTTC
Organism: Mesocricetus auratus; assembly: GCF_017639785.1. Taxonomy (NCBI): domain Eukaryota; kingdom Metazoa; phylum Chordata; class Mammalia; order Rodentia; family Cricetidae; genus Mesocricetus; species Mesocricetus auratus. Next base: position 86,330,268 of record NW_024429266.1, read on the forward strand.
TCCTTGGGGAGCTGGTTCTCATACCCCAAGAACCAGCGCCTCACCCTACAGAGCTAAGTCTTCTAAGAGTCTTTCCGTAGAGGTCAGCTCTCTCTCTCCAAGTGTCATTCCCTAGCTGAGAAGGGGGACACACCTTCCTGCTACACACAGGCTGAATTCACACACCCACTACTCCGTTTAGGACTTTAGAGTACATATACTCAAACCAGACTACCACTTACTAGTTATGGGACCTAGGGAAAGTCACCCAACCCATCCCTGAAGTCGCATCTGTAAGACGGGATAATAGTATCTACCTCAGGGCTAAGGAAATTGACACATGTGTGATGCTTAGACCAGAGCCTGGTACACAGTGTTCATCACTATTAGCTCATCCCTACCACTGTTCTCTCCTCTCCCTCCTCTCCCTCCTGAAACTATATTTAAGTTCCCCTGTTCAGTCCACAAGACGGCAGAACCCTCGAACCACTAAAACCTCAGTCCACTGCTTATGGCACTCTGTCTCCCTTTACTGGCAAAGCAACCGGAAGAGGAGCCGTGTGTCTCCATTACTTCAAATCTCACCAGTGCCTCAACCCATTACACTGTTTTACGGTTTCCATTCTGCTCTGGGCCGGCAGACACTCACAGAACCCGCTGTCAGTAAAGTCACTAATGACTGTCTAAAGAGCCAAAAGTCTTAGGAGTCATTCCGCCCGAGTGTCTCGAGCACTCAAAGCTGCGGTCATCCCCCTCCTCTTTGCCTTGACCTCTACTCAGAGACACAGTTAGATATCATTCCTGGCTGCCGCTTCCCCACAGGTCGGCCTTGAACCCCTAGTCTTCTTGGGTGCTGGGATTTCAGGCATGTGCCACCACACCTAGCTTATGACCTGCTGTATCTTGAAAAGCTTTTTGTTTTTTAATATAGTACTGGTCTATAATTTAGAAGTATAGAACGGTGCTATAGTAAGTACATTGTTAACTTGGGCGCTCATTCCAGATGCTGGACACAGCATGGACTTGGCTTCGCAGACGGGCTTCCCTGCAGCTGGCAGTTAGAGAGCACTTTTGAAGATGCTCTGTTCTTGCACGAGGCACTTTTCCTTCCTAAATGGCAGTTTTATTCCATCTTTCCTAATGGAAATTTCTCTGCTTGGGTGAAGAGATTGCCTTCCCTAATGTTCTCTTTTCCTTGCTACGGCCCGCATCTTCTATTTAAAGCTTTCTTCTGAGCATTTTTTCTGGGTCTTTCATTTTGTGTGTGCCCCCTACCTGCAGGGACTTTAAAAGGATGCGTCTTGGTCCACTTTGCCCTCTTACTAAGAATGCCATCCATTACCATTACCTCTGCCTTCCCATTCCAGCTCCGAGAGTACTGTTGGCTCCCTGGAGGCTTCCACACCATGCCCCGGGCCTCAACCCTCTCTCCTCTCCTCCAAAGCTGCTCTCCCATGGGCGCTGTCATGAATCATGGCCCACTCGTCACCAGCCGCTTTCCCTGCTCAGCTGGGCAGTGCCCGTGAGCTCTGACGCTTGTGCTCTTTGCCAGGGTCTGTGTTCAGGCTTTTGCCAGGAGTCACAGACAGCTTAAGGTCAGAGGAGAGCGCTCTACCCTACACGCGTGCGTTGCCTCTAGCTATGTGTGCCCCTCCACCCCGTGGGAGGCCCAGTAGATGCTGGGTAAACGTTAATGACTACTGGCCCTTCACTTTCCTGTCCCGCTCACCCCTGCTATACGGGGATCATGGGAGGAAAGCAATGGATGCTGCTGTCTTGCGCCCCGGATGCGAGCAGGTTATACTGGGAGAAAGAAAGAGGCTACAAAGCGCAGGCTCACATTCGCATAGCGAGAGCTAGATCCTCGACGTCTCCAGTTCGCCGTGCACCCCTGTACGGCTGCTCTCCAAGCTGTAAGAGGCAGACGGTTCTCCACTCTTCTTCTCCCCTTTGGAGCGCTACTGTTGGCCTGTCTCCATCTTCCATCCTACAGCCGGCAAGGGCCAGGCTCGTGGTTTCCATTCCACAAACGGAGAAGCATGTCCAGAGAAAGGTACCCTGGGCCAGACCAAGGGTGCCCTACTTTCCCGGGAGATCGTGGCAGCAGTCCACCTCAGGGGTGCAAGGGCCCTTTAGAGAAGGCAGGCCTGAGGAAGTTGGGGCAGGCACCATCAGGCTTGGCACACTCCAGGGGAATGGGTCTGGCAAGCTTAGGGGCAGCCTGAGGGTATGGTCAGAACCGAGGGAGGCTCTAGGGCTGGCTGGGAGCTGGATCCGCACCGTCCCCAGGGACTTCTCAAAGGCAGCTGTGCCTGTGCCTGTTCTAGGCCGGCAAGAACAGCGGTGCACACACGGGGGTATCTCGACATTTCTCTTACATTAGGTTGGGCTGAAACAGCCAGCTATTTTTAGAGATGGGGTAGGAGGCCCAGAGAGAGGTGTTAGCAGAAAGGTTTCCAGAAAGTTGGGGGGGGGGATGGAGGCAATGCCATGTGGTGTAGATGGAATTTCCCTGTCCATATTGCCTGCTCCCAAATGACCAACGTGGAGCCTGACATTAATTATAAATGCTCGGCCAATAGCTCAGGCTTGGTACTAACTAGCTCTCACAAACTTAACCCATTTCTGCTAATCTATGGACTGCCCCAAGGCTCATGGCTTTTACCTCTATCTCACTTCATGTGTCCGACTGGCTGTTTTGAGACTGGCTGGTGACTCCTGACTCTGCCCTTCTCCTTCCCGACATTCTCAGTTTGGTTCCCCCCAACCTTATTCTATTCAGTGTACCAAGGGATCATTCCACAGCAATGTGGTCTCCCTCCAACACCAGGGCTGCTCTGATCCCATTGGACACAAACCTGGGTAGACACCTAGATGACAGACAGGCACTCTGGGTGGCCGGCACTGTGCCAGCTGGTCCATTAAGGGAGAGGCAGCTTACTTGGAAATGTTCTATCTCAGGCTGAGGTGGGATGACCTGGAGTTGGCCTTCTCCTCCTTGATGGGAAAGCCTTAGAGATGGAGCAGTCAGCCTACCAGGTCAATCCCTTGGCTAAGGGACCATTTCTAGGAAGATAGGAAGAATTTTTTTCTCTCTGTGTAACTTTGGAGCTTATCCTGGCACTCGATCTATAGACCAGGCTGGCCTCAAACTCACAGAGATCCACCTGCCTCTGCCTCCCGAGTTCTGGGATTAAAGGTGCGTGCCACTAACGCCTGACCAGGTAGGAAGACTCTAAGCCATGCTGAGGGGACAGGAGAAACAATTATCCCTTTAATGAGATGAGCAGTTTCCTTTTCAGAACTCCCCCTCGGGCTTCTGGAGTTGCAGGCAGATGCTCTGTTAGACTTTTCTGGAGGGGAGCACAGCTCTCCTTCCTTCTTCCTTCATGGGTTCAAGCATACCTTCCTCATCATCTGGGCTTCCTCTCTCTGTGAGGCTTTCCTTCCCCTCCCTTTTGCCATTTGGCTGCATGTCTGGCCCAGCTCAAATGGCAGCTGCCGAGATTTACAGCTTGCCTGCTTTGGGGTTTTCTTTTAAACTCTAATAAAATTGTCCTCTGTAAAATCAGGTGCTGTCACCTTCATGGAGAGTTATGAGGAGAACATGAGGAAGCCTGGCTGTCCTTTCTTGACAGATGGAGCCTCCCCTTCTGTGTTCTGACCCTGAAGCTTCTAGCGCCATCTTCTCTTCCCAGCCCACAGAAGCACGTTGGTGCAGCCAAGCATGGACCAGGCCACCCCAGAGAGTAGACATTTGGGAGCACCTATGTGATCCTTCTTTGCTTACAGCAATAGTTTGGGGTAGGACGGCAGGGGCTGGTGTCCCATCCCTCAGGGCCAGAACACCTCTAAGCGAAGTCAGCGGAGTGTGCCGGGGCAGGGAGCCACCAGGCTGGGGTAGGAGACAAAATGCTAGTTCCCTTTCCTAGAGGCATCTCTGTCTCTAAGCCCAGGGCTGTTCTGTGCAGATGCAGGCTCAGTACCACCAGCCTCACTGAAGTCCCTCACTGAGCCCAGGGTGCCCCAGGAAGGCTGTGCAAGCCTCTTTATGGATGTCCTGCTTCCCATTCCTCCACCTGGAGAAGCTGTGACCAGCAATTCACTCTGGGGGCGGGGGATTATGTTTTAAAGATTTCTGCTTCCCACAGTTAGCATGAATGACTTCTGTGGTTGAGAAAGAAATGCAGTAGAGTGGGGGGGGGTTGCTATTTTTAAAGTTATGTTAGCAAATGAATGAGTGAATGGGAAGAGAGAAAGAGACCAGGAAGCACTCGGCTGGGCCACGGCAGGACGGACCCAGCACATGTGTGGGTCGGGGTCACATACGCAGTAAGAAATGCCCATCCACAAACAGTGGTGACACACAGTGACGGTCCCTCTAACGCCCTGTGGTCACCGGTGTCCCTAAACCCCAGATGCATCACAGCGCAGGGGAACAGAGAGTCTGCCACCTACAACCCACAGCGCCCCTTCATCGGGGTGCCTTTATTGAGAGATTTCTTAGTGGCAAGCTGGTGGGCCCATGGGGGATGATACGCATCTAGCTGGACAGTGTGGGGCTAGGCTGTTAGAAAGGAGGGGAGCCTCTGGCACCCTAGGAGTCTGGCATCCTGAGCTGAGGATGGCAGGAGGGCAGACCACGGTGAAAAGCCACAGCCAAGCAGGGGGTGGCGGGTGGTGGCGCTTGCTGGTGTCCGTGAAGATGAGCGCGGCTAAAAGGCTGATCAGGAAAGGCAGCTGCAAGCCCAGCTCTCAGGCACCCTGTGACTGCTTGCGGCCCGGCCGGCACACACACGAGGGTCACCCCAGAGGCCTCTTCCGGGCAGGGTCCTGCGTCACAGACAAGGCCACAGAGCCTTGCGCTCGCTCCCACGTGTACCTGTGGAGACCCAGACAGGCAAGGGCTAGGCAAGGCCAGAGCCCGAGGACCCCAGGGAAAGGGAGTCAGCTCCACACTTTCAGAAGGCCTGCCGGGTACTCACGAGGTTCCGGCGGGTACCAGCAGGCTGTCATCCGGGGCCAGGCCCACGCGCTGACCTCCCATTGTCACCACGGAGGAGCCCTCCTGTGAAAGAATAAGCAGAACCAAATGGAGGCTGATGAGACTGTGTTCAAGGCCAGCCTGAGTCACTTGGTGAAACCCTGTCTCAAAATAAGAAAAGCGTGTGTGGGGGTCGGGGGTTAGGAAGGTTCCATCCCCAGTACCACAAAAGCAAAACAGAGCAACAAAAGAGGGTTGGGGGAAGAAGGGGGGATGACACCGTCCCCGAGTCTGCCTAGCAAAGAGGCTCTGTGGGAACCTGGGGCCTAGAAACAGCCCAGTCGCCATGGACGGGAAGTTACGCCACCCTGCCCTTGTCCATCCCACTTGCCAGCTGCCACAGCCACACGTCCACATCCTGCCTTGGGCCTTTGCTGCTACCTTGTCCGTGGGCAATGACCTGTAGGAGACAAAGCAGAGTTTGGGGGTATCTTGAGATGAGGGGCTCCTGCCCCATTTGGGAGATGGTCCCGACCCTGGCTCTCATCAACCACTGCGACCTCCAAGGGGCAAGACTGGGCAGTGCTACAGCCCTACATAGGATAAGCTTTCCTTGTCAGGGGTCAGAAAGGAGGGCCTCTGCGGGCAGCCTGCCGGTCATTCTCAGTTACCCGTGGTCCTCTGTGGTTCCTCTAATGCGTGTCACCAGCTCACCTGTAGACACACCCACCCCAGCTCCTCCCCCGTTCCTGTGAGATGTTCGTAGTCTGACTTGGGAAAGAGAGAGGCTGAGGCCTACCGGCCTTGTGACCACTGAGGGCCGCTGCTCCTGCCAGCTGCAATAGGGGCCAATAGACATTTGCTATGGAAAGCTAGAGCAGGTAGACTGGGGGTAGAAGGGAGCCATTGCTATAGCTGTGATGGGTGGGAGGGGCTTCAGGGTTAGGGTCCATTATCACAGCCTTACATAAGCTTTGGGTGTTCCTGGTACTGAAAAAGTAGTCTAAGCCTCCTGTCCTGGAGTGAGATTTTTCTCTTTCTTTTTCTCCTCTTACTCTTCTTTCTCTCCTACTTTCCCCTTTCTTCCTCCTCCTCCTATTCCTTCTTCTCTTCATCATTACATCACATTACCACCACCACCATCATTATCACCATAACCATCATCATCTTCACCATCACCATCACCACCACCATCACCACCATCATCATCACCATCACCATCATCACCATCACCACCATCATCATCACCATCACCGTCATCACCATCACCACCATCATCATCCTCACTATCACCACCATCACCATCATTATCACCATCACCATCACCACCATCATCATCACCATCACCGTCATCACCACCACCACTACCACCATGTGTGAACACGTGATGTGTGTGTGTGGACACACGTGCATTGATGATCAGAGGATGCCTATAGAATCAGCTCTTTCTTCCCACTTTTATGTGGGTTCCAGTGACCAAGCCCTAGGTTTCCAGGCTTGCACCTTTATGCTGTGAGCCATCTTCCCGACCCAGAGTGACTATCTCTAACCATACAGGCTGTGCCATTGGCAAGTTACCACACACGGGACTGCCAGGATCCTTGCAGGGCTCCCTGTTAGACCTCGTCCTCTGACCCAGCCTTACGGAGGAAGGAGGGCTACTTTGAAAGGCCTCACTGCCTGGGTAAAGCCCCACTGTCTCTAGGACCTGTCCCCTCCCTCTTAGTCCAACTCACCAGAGTTCCAGGAACATTAGTAGTCGAGATTCCATCCTAGCTTCTCCAGCTGGCTCTGGCCAGCCTCAACGGCTTGCAGGGCGAGGCTGTTTCTGTTCTTCGTGAATTTGTGCTTCGTGAATCTGCCTTCCCTAGAAGCTCTGTCTGCCTCCCTCCCTTCCTTCTGCAAGCCTTTACACTAGCTTTAAAGTTCTGCTCGGGGGCTGGAGAGACAGCTTGATGTTAAGAGCACTTGTTCCCACAAAGGGCCCTCAGGGTCATTCATAAACATCTGTAACTCCAATTCCAGAGGGTCCAACACCCTCTTCCGGCCTCCACAGGCCAGCACACATACATGCATACCAGCACACATAAGCATAAATGTGAAATGAATAAATCAATTTTTTTAATAAAAAGATTCGATACGCACTTCACCTCCTCCAGGAGCCTTCCTTGACTTTTTTCCTTATCCTCCTAAGACTTCCCATGGTGCTCTAGGGAATAAGCTGTCACATGACTGGCGGCTGTGGGTTAAGTTGTCCACAGCTATTGCCTTGTTCTTACCAAAGCCTAAGGCAGGAGCAATATTAGATGGAAGGCCAGCTTGGTAGGGTCGCCACACATTGCTGCCAGGCCTCTGCCAAGCAACTCTTTCCCTTCAGCTTCTAAGTAACTCTTTCCCTTCAGCTTCTAAGTAACTCTTTCCCTTCAGCTTCTAGGCTCCCATGTGCCAAAAGCCTAGGGGTGTAGGTACGTGGCAGGCACCCAGGAAGGCCACAATGGGTGAAGAACTTCCCACTCTGAGAGACAAGTGTCTGTGGGACCATGAAGTTACCAGAGGATTCCATCCACAGAAACACTGTTACTCTGAGACAGAGAGCAGAAAAGCTATTCTCATGACTTTGAAGTCTCTCTCTCTCTCTCTTTCTCTCATGCACACAAACCACAAACACACACACACACACACACACACACACACACACACACACTTCCCTCTTCCCAGGTGCCAGATGGATGGATGTTGAGTGTTACCTGGGTCTCATAGGTGTCCCCAAACAGGCTGAGGGATGTGCCTGCCTGCAGCTCCCTGGAGTGGCCATCCAGCCATGTCTTTAGTGACATGGGCTCCATGATGGACCGCGTACTCAACGGGAACGGAGGCTCCTTGAGCAGCTGGTCTGTGCCAGCGACACAGTGATGAGCAGTGACCTCCAGGCTCGGCCCACCCAGCCCCAGAATAGCCAGGTCCCAGAAGCCCAGAACACAATAGCAGATATGGGTCTTGGGTGCTGCCTAATGTCTGAACAGCCACACCGGGGTGCTACTTGGTGTGGGTGCTGGGCAGAGGACCCTGGGGTACCTGGGTCAAGACCCAATCCACTACAGGGAGGGAGAGAGGGAAGAGAAGGAAAATGTGGCTGCCGGTGGCCTCACCAGGGTCAGGCTTTCCTGTCCGGTACTGCTCAGAGCGGAAGAACCTGCAGGGACAAACAGACAGGAATGGCAGCACTCCCGTTAAGATGCCAGCGAGGCACACACCACGCACGGGATCCAGGACATAGATCCTCGAGTGGCTTGATCACCTATCATGCTTGCCCTCCCAGCTCTGAAGAGCATCTCATCCCATCCCCAAGGCGGGAGACTTAATTGCCATGCCCGATGGGTCCAGGCCAGTGGGCGTTACAAAACTGAAGGACGGTGAGGGGTGGGGCCAAGCCGGTGACTTACTCTTGGATGATGGGGGCCAACTGTGTTCCAAGGTCCTTGCAGTAGAACCATTTCTCGAAGAGGACACTGGCAGTGTCCCCTACATAGTACCTGCCGAAACAGAGCCAAAGGTAACACACTCCCCACCTGGGCAGCTTAGGGGCAGCCTGGTCCAGACCGAGCTCTGGTTAAGCGCCCCTTTCTGGACCCAGGCATTGCATAGCTCTGCTGCTTTGTCACCTCTGTTGGCACAGCCCAGGGATCACGCTGACACCTGGCATGTGTGAAGCAGGTAGAGCTTGGGCCATTGGTAGGTTACACAGTCTAACTGTGGCAGAGCAGGCTATGCTTAAGACAGAAGGTCGGAGGACATTCAATCCAACTGTATTTGTTTTCAGCAAAAGGAAGTTGAAGCTGAAGCCCGAGTCCCTGGCAGCTTGAAGCTTGTTCTTTGGGTTCTCGACCATCAAACACAGAAACTTCAGTAGCCAATGCTGCATGCGTGCACGCGTGGGCAGGCACACATACACAAACACACACACCATGAGGGAAGGATTCTTATGTTTCGGAGGTCTGAGGTTACCTCTGTTCCTTAGGACTTGCTGGCTTTCCCTGGCACACACATACACAGTCTTCCGTCACCCCTGACACACACACATACAGTTTACAGTCACCCTAGGCACACACACACACACACACACACACACACACACACACACACAGTCTTCAGTCACCCCTGCAATGACCCATGTCCCCACAGCCAGGGAACACCTGGGCAGGTAGAGCTGTGCTGTCCCATGGGCAGGTAGCACAAGGCAGGTTCTGGGAGTAACTGTCCCCAGAATGCCTAATCTCTGAAGAGCTCCAGACCAGTCCAGTTCTATCTGGTTTCCAACTCTCACCAGAAAAGCAGGGACAGTCCTAAGGAGTGAGACAGGCTGTAGACATACCATGCGCCCCCCCCCAGCTTCTACACTGGGATGGAACTGGTTACCAGGAAGCTTCATTATGGGGCCACAGTGCCCTTAGGAATGGCCTTCAGAGTGGCATTTTAATGTTGAGTACCTGGCTTTTATTAAAGGTCAAAAGCAGCCAGATGAAATCCGTTATTGAACTTGCTGTAAAATGTTATTGAGGACACCAATAACTCACTAGAGTCTCCTCCATAAAGCCACCTTAGAGAGACTCTTTTTAGAAGTAAGACCAACTGTCTGCCTATACAAGGGGCCATTATGCTGTAGACTATGGTGCACCATTAGCAGTATATGTCTTAGGGACTTTTAGCAGTTTGAGAAATACTTATAAACTTCTTCAGTGGACAAGGGGCTGCAGTTATGCAAACTGCGTAAGTTTTAGAAGTCTACAGAATTTTTTTCTTACATTATTTATTTATTGGGGGCGGACATGCATGCATGCTATGAAATGGGTTGTGGAGGTCAGAAGAGGGTTTATGAACAACTTTCGGAGGGTTTTTTGTGATTTTTGTTTTGTTTTGTTTTTTTGAGACAGGGTTTCTCTGTAGAGCCCTAACTGTCAGGAAACTCACTCTGTAGACCAGGCTGGCCTCAAATGCAGAGATGCACCTGCCTCTGCCTCTCAAGTGCTAGGATTAAAGGCGTGTGCCACAACTGCCTGGCTTTTCCAATGGTCTTAATCGACCTCTGTGAAAGGGTCGTTCAACCACCCAAAGGGGTGGAGACCCATAACCACTGGTGTAAAGACTGACCGGTGGGGAGTTTCAAGGGAAGAGGCATGGAATCTGATTTACCCTTCTACCTTGCTGATCCGGCACACACGCTGGCTTTGTATCTCTCTATAACTCCAGGTCTAGCAAGTTACTTTACCTGGACCTAGTTTCTTCTCTGTCCCCGGAGCTTGGAAAACAGCAGATGGTAAAACAACACTGAGCCCCCAGCATCGTGGGGGGACACACAGGGTAACTAAATATACACAGAAACCCCTAGCTGCTGCCTGGCACATAGCTGCTGCTAGCCAGATGTCTGCACTTACGGTTATCTGGGGTAGAGACACAAGGGTAAGAGGCACTGACCTAGGACAATTTCTGCAGACCCAGGCGGTATTTGCCTATACCGCCAGGACAAGTGGCTTCCTAGGTTCCTTCGTTCTCCCTGTCTGCATCGCCCCCTCCCCCCATCACCACTGGCTTCTTCCAACAGAAAACACAAATGCCAACTCCAGCTGAGACTTCAAGTGCACCACAGAGAGCACTCCCCTGCCTCATGACCAAACCCACTTTCTCCTTCCTGGTCAACCAGCAAATCCAGGGTCTCCATCACCTCCCGCTGCCAATCCCTCTAGTCCTTGGGTGGCCAGGAAGTGCTCTCTCGAGTCTATCTTGGATCCTTCCTGCTATAGTTTTGAACTATGCCCCTCACTGTTAGCCCTCTGATCACCTAAGCCCCACAAGGCACGAGCGAGCAATTAATTACCTCAGCCCATCCAGCTCGCTCTCCAGCCGTCTCCTCTCAATCACCAGCCCCATGGTGTTGGCAAACCTCTGTGGAGAATGGGGCACCCTGGCAGGCAAGAGGAATATCTGTAGGGGATGGAGAACAGGAGTCCAGCGTGGCTGCAATGAGGTGACCTCAGTGGCCCCAGCATGCTGGGTGTAACCTACACCTCAGCAGGGAGCTCTCCGTCCACCCTGGACCCTACTCTCCGCCCAGCTTCTGCCCAGGACACCCGAATGGCTGGGCTCAGGGGAAGCCCAGAGGATCGGCAGGAAAAGCGACCCGGGTGGGTTTCTGCTCTGTTGCCCTCTGCCTTTCCTCCCCCTGGTGTTAGTCTCACCTCTCCCTGCCGAATGACCACATCCCGGTGTTTCCCTTGCTCCAGGACTCGGAGAACCATGTCTCCCTCCAGCTGGTAAAACACCTGTGAAAAGACAAAGAGCCTGGGACCACCCTGCTCCATCTTTTAGATCCCCAACTCTTGCCCAGGACCTGGCTTCTGGCCAGAAAACTGGAACAGCTTCCTGAAGACCTCAGGGCTTACGAACAGCTCCCGCACTGCCACCCCGAGGTCCCTGCACGCCCTGGTCCAGGCCACAGACAAGAAAGCTGGAGGCATAGCGGGATCACATCTGGAATACATAGGTGACCTCCAGAGTCCTCGGGAGGCGGAGTGTAGGAGGCTGGGTAAGAAGCTCACACAGTTAAACAGCGAACTGAACTCCTGGAACACAGTTGCAGAGAGAGGGGGGGTGATGAGCAAAGGGGTCAAGACTGGGCTGGTGAAACCCACAGAGACAGCTGACCTGAACAAGGGGGAGCTCATGGACCCCAGACTGATAGCTGAGAGGCCAGCATGGGACTTATCCAGACCCCCTAAATCTGGGTGTCAGTGAGGAGGCCTCGGCAATCTATGGGGCCTTGGGTATTAGACCAGTATTTATCCCTGGCACACGAATGGATTCTGGAAGCCCATTCCACATGGAGGGATGCTCTTTCAGCCTGGACACATTGCAGGGGGCCTAGGGTCCCTGGATGATATGACAGACTTTGGAGATCCTCCATGGAGGGCCTCACCCTCCCTGGGGAGTGGAGGAAGGGTGGTGTGGGGGGTTGGGAGGGCTAATGGGGGCCGGGGGAGGAGGGGAGGGAGAGGGAGCTGGGATTGACATGTGAAGCAAGCTCGTTTGTAATTTAAATAAAAAAGAGACAGAAAAAATTAGATTAAATAAAAAAAAGAAGCTCACTGGAGAACTGAGTGGCTCAGCAGTGGAGTCCTTCCCATGCGGGTTAGAAATCTTACAACCCCCCCCCAAAAGAAATCTTACAACCCCAATATCAATGTTAGCCCCATTCTGGAGAAAATAAAGCCAAGGGTCAAAGCATCCGGTCTAAGCTGGTGAGTCCTGGAGTTGAGGCTGGGGCTGTAGCCTGTGTGTGGCTCTGGGACCCGTGTGTATCCCTCCAGCCATTGAGAAGCTCTGGCACCGGGCTGTGGAAGATGGCAGCCTAGGTGGATGGAGTCGGTGGCTGGGTTTTCTCTGGGGGACTCCTACCAAGTTTTCTATTCTATCCTAAAGTCCCAATCGATAGCTTATGAGCTGGACGTGGTGACTTGTGTCTCTAATTAGCAGAAGGAAGGCCTTGACTTTGAGGCCAGTCCGGGCTATGGAGTGGGACTTTGTCATTATACAGTAATTAATTACACTAATGACACAGTAGCCATATGTAACGTAAGTGACAGTGTTTGTGGTTGTGAGTGAGGCGAAGCTTTCTTTCTGCACATCTTAAGTTTTCTACAGTGAACGGTATTTGCTTTCTTTATTAAAAACAAACCATATGATTGAAGATGCAGGTCCATGGCAGAATGTTTATTATGCAGTATGTATGAGGCTCTGAGTTTAATTCCCCACAACACACACACACACACACACACACACACACAACACACTATGTTATTGAATACTAATCAGAAAAACCTACTAGGTTGTCTCATAGGAAGCAATTAAGCTTGTGTGTGTGTGTGTGCACGTGTGTGTGTATTGGGAGGGAAGAGACAGAGAGATATTTATCTTCAGTATAATCTTGGGTTCTTTCATGATAGCTGATAGAGGAGAAGAAGAGGTACATCAGGGTTATGGGAGGGGCCAGGATCCCCAGAATCTGCTAGTGTCAGGGAAACTTGGAGAAAGGGGACCAGATTCAAACTGTTTGCAGGCCGACTGCAAGGCATTAACAGCTATCGATCAAAACCAGAAGGCAGAGGTAGAATTTCCCTGTCTTGCCCTCTGCCCAGAGGCCTTCCCTGTGATGAGGGGTGGACCAAGCCTGCAACAGAGGACATACCCCTGACAGCAGAAAATCACCAACAGCCCTGGGCAATCCAAAAGGAATTACGCTTTTCCTTGCAAAGGAAATGATGCTTGAGGCCTGGGGCCAGCAGGAAGATTAAGTGTACCAGCTCACACAGATATTAAACTGAGCCAGTCTGAGTCTGTGACCTGGAAAGGACTGCACAGGCAGGAGAACCAGGAACAGGTCAGGATGATACATACCTACTCTGTACACATTGCCTTTTCCTGAGGGCAGAGGAACCCTGTCTCCTTCCCAGCCAGATGTCCTCATTCTTGGCAACCACCAGAAAAATTGTGAAGCGGGTAAGTGGGGGGAGGGTCCGAGCCACCTAAGGACTGTCACAGAGGCCAGAGCTCAGCCAGGATGGGAAATCCAGCACAGCCAGGACTGGATGTTCTTTACACCTCACTCAGAGTGACTGCTCAGGCTCTGGGTGAGGACAGGCGAGGACAGAGAGGGCGCTGAACCTCTGCATTGCTCGGAGGCTGCCCAGGGACTGGGGAGCTGCCAAACTCTGCCCTCCGACCAAACAGTAGGTCCAAATATCACAAGCCTACCTCCAGCCAGACTTTTTGAGCCACTAAATGTCCCCCTGCATTGAAGCCAGCCTTTCTCATCTCCCAGCCGCCAGATGAATCAAGACATGGACTGGCCCCGGGACTTGTGGGCCCTGTTTTACTTAGGGTTATCACTGCTGTGATGAAACACACTTCCACATCACAGTTCATCACTGAAGGTAGCAGAAAGGAACTCAAACATCCTAGAGGCAGGAGCCGATGCAGAGGCCCTGGAGTGGTGCTGCTCACTGGCTTGCTCCCCACGGCTTGCTCAACCTGCTTTCTTATAGAACCCAGGACCAGCAGCCCAGGGATGGCCCCACCCACCGTGGGTTATGCCCTCCCACTAGTTAAGAAATGCCAGCTGGCTTGCTGGATCTTCTGAAAATACTTTTTACATGGAGGCTCCCTCCTCTCCAATGACTCCAACTTGTGTCCATTTGACATAAAAGCCAGCTGACACAGACACCCACCCACCTGAGCAGCGTGGAAAGCCCCAGAGATGAGCGTGGGCAAAGAAGGAGGGAGATAGATGGGGACAGCCATTGGGGTGGACACTGACAGCAAGCCTAACCGTTGCGTGGAGATCAGGCTGACCCAGGCAAGCCGGAACGGTTAGCCGGCCTCAATCACCATGGGCACTCAGCCATGGCCCGCCTCCCTGCTGTAGCTTTAGATTCTATATCTTTTTCTTTTTTTAATTCACAGGAAAAAAATCAGAGACGTGTTCAATGGGCAGGAGAGGGCCAAGGTGTGTGGACCTGTCTCTGCTCAGCTCGGGTAGCTGCTGCAGGCCTGTTGCCCTCCGCCTCTTGCCCTGGTACCCAGGACACACACTGGGCCCCCAGTATTTGCTGGCAGAGCAATTCTCAAGGGTTCAGGGTGAGCAGTCCTAGGTGTGGGGGATGTCAGTGATGGGGTGGAGTCTCAAACCCCAGAATCAGGTCTCCTAGAAAATAAGCGGCACTTAACAGTGGTCCTTTCCCGCTATGTCCTGATCTATGGTGGCGGATCTGTCTGTGTCCCAGGAGGGGTAGCAGATGTTGTCTCCTCCTCCTCCTTTCCCTCCTCTTTCTTCCTCCTCCTCTTCTTCTCTTCTAACATGTTTTTAAAAACTGTTTTATATACATAGGTATTTCGCCTGGAAATATATGCCTGTATGCAGTAATCAGATCGCCTGGAACAAGAGTTATAGACAGTTGTTATCTGCCATGTGGGTGCTGGGAATTGAACCTAGGTCCTCTGGAAGAGCAGTCCATGCTCTTAACCACTGAGCCATCTCTCCAGCCCTTTCACACAGTTTTCAATTTGCATCCCAGGTTGTCCTTGAACCCTTGATCCTCTCTGCCTCCCCTCGGGAGCGTTAGCATTACGGGTATGCACATCAAACTTAATTTTTTTTTTTTTAGTGTAGCTTCAGTGAGTTGGTGGAGAAGCACAGAATTCAGTCTCCAGACTGTGAATCAGGCCCTGCCGCTCTGGTAGTAAGGGTCCACCTTGCTCCTGCTCCCTTAGCATCCCCCGGGCTCCCTGGATGCCTTTGCAGGCAACACCTCCACCTCCTCGTGTCCTTAGACACTCTGCTCCTTAGTGGTCCGGAAGGAGAGCCCGGTGATGGGGGACGACCTTCCATATACATGCTTCTCTTATTGGTTGATGAATAAAACACTGTTTGGCTAGGAGGATAGGAGGGGCTAGGAGACGAGGAGAAGGCGGGGAGGGAGGCGCCTCAAGAGGGCGCCATGTGACTGTCAAAGGAGTGGCAGGTCCAGGCGTCCTCCGGAAAACCACGACCACATGGAAATGCACAGAGTAATAGACATGGGTTAATAACTAAGAGAGAGCCAGCCAGTAAGAAGCCCTAGCCATCGGCCAACAGCTTAATAATTGGTGTAGGTCTCTGTGTGCTTATTTGGGGCTGACAAGGGCGGCGGGGACCTGGCGGAACAAGAAAACTCCAGCAACAGCGTGGTTTCTGGGATCTCTCAGAGTTCGTGTCTCATATGGGAGACCAATCATATATATTCAGGTTGAAAGAGAAAGACCATCGGTATTGACCACCGCACAGGTCCATGAAAGTGGAGATTGCTCCACAGGGCCTCCCCAGTAGAGATCCCTGGGCACAGGGCAGTCAAAGGCAGACCTGCAGGTCTTCCTTTCCTGCAGCAGTCAGGTTTGCTACTCTCTGGGCCACGCCCCCTAACCCTGGGGTGGAAGTGTCTGCTCCCCCGTAAAGCGGCAGCAGGACGGCAAGGGTGAGCATCGGCGGCCTACCTCCTCGCCCTCCTCGATGTGATAATCCTTCCTGATGTTGGGGCCTCCAACGAACATGATTTTGAGCTGCTCCTGGTGCCTGCAGCAAAGAGGCAAGGACAGGACCCAAATCAGCTCCCAGAAGTGAGGGGAGGAGGGCAGGGACCTGTGGGGACAGGAGGAGACCTGGCGCATGCGCCTGGGAGGAGAGCAGACACTCCCGGGACCAGGTTGTTCCTCGTGCATTTAAGTGTCTCTCCGTGTGTGGTTGTGAGTCTCCAAGCCTCCAGGCCAACAAAGAAGTGGTGTGTCAGAGTTTCACTCTCCATGGCCCCGGCCACATTCCAGATTGAAATGACAGGAGAAGTGAGAGGAGCCCTCAACCCCGTCTGCTTGTGAGCCTCTCCACCCCTGGGGACCATACTCAGGGCACTCAGGAGACTGTGACATCTAGCAGGGGGAAACAGACATGTGTGTGGCACGTGTTCCAAAACACAGGCACTGAGGCCAGTCTAGCTTTATTGCAATCTTGGACATATTAGTTAGTTGATCTTAATGGGCTTAAACCATTTCATAGGATTTTTTTTTATGTATTTATGTGCTGGATAGTTTTGTGTCATTTGGGAAGAGGAAACCTGGATTGAGAAAATGCCCCTACCAGATTGGCCTTTTAGCCAGACATTTGATTGATGGTTGAGGGGCGGGCCCAGCTCACTGTGGGTGGCGCCTTTCCTGGGCTGGTGGTCCTGGGTTCTATACGAAGCAGGCTGAGCAAGCCATGATGAGCAAGCCAGCAAGCAGCATTCTCCATGGCCGCTGCGTCAGTCCTGCCTGCAGGTTCCTGCCCTGGCTTCTCCCAGTGATGTTCTCATAAGCTGTGAGTGTGGAGGTCAGAGGTCAAAGGACAGCTTTGAGATCAGTTCTCTCTTTCCATCAACGTGGATCCCAGAACTTGAGCCTAGGCCTTCAGGCCCTTACCCACGGACCCTTCCCTTCAGCCACTGTTTTTCGTTTGTTTGCTTTTGTTTTTTTGTCTGTTTGTTTTTTGCCTTTTATTAATAAACTTTAATAGGTACAAAAAGCTCTTGAACAATTTTATTTGGGAACCACCCCCTCCCCAGTCAGAATGCAGATATCTCTGGGGGTGTGACAGGTTGAATCCTCTGACTGGTCCATTTCTTACGTTGGAGTTCTAACCCCCAGTACCTCAGAAGGTGAACTTATTCAGAAACAGGGCTGTTGCTGGTTTAGTAAGTTATAACGGAGTGAGCTACACTTTACATCACACAGCTTATAGGAGCTGGGTGTGAACCTCAGAGCCTACCTCTCTAACAGTGCTGTACAGGGGCCGGTCTTGACGGGATGAGAGAGAGAGAGATGGGCTGGAGAGGTGGCTTAGAGGTTAAGAGCACTGACTGCTCTTCCAGAGGTCTTGAGTTCAATTCCCAGCAACCACATGGTGGCTCACAACCATCTATAATTCAATCTGGTGTATATGTAATAAATAAATAAATCTTTAAAGAGAGAGAGACAGAGAGAGAGAAACAGAGAGAGAGACAGAGAGAGAGAGAAACAGAGAGACAGAGAGAGCGCCTTGAGGAAGCAGGAGTCCCGAGCAGGAGGGGTGACAGCTCCAGTTGTCGTGTGATTTGCTGGGTGCAATGTAAATGAGGTTTTATGAGCGGGAATTTGGATGTGGAGACTCACAACAGGGCGGGGTCTGTGAAGGTGAAAGGCGATGCTGGGTCCACGAACTCGAAAGCGAGGAACGCCACGTCACTGACGCCAGCAACGCACCAGAAGCTAGAACCAGGCATGGCACAGACTCTCCATGAAAAGCAGCCCTCCCGCGGATGGAGGGCCACCGCCAAGGCTCGCTCATACTGGCTGATGTCCGCTCTCAGTAGAATCCCAGTTCTACAAGGAAGGCTTTTTTTTTTTTTCAGTTTGTTTCCTCCCATATCCCCAAAGTCCAGAGCATCATGGCGATTGGCAATGAGAGCCAATGCTTGTGATAATTAACATTGGGGGCAGGGCTGGAGGCAGGGCTGGTGGGGATAGATTCAGAGCCGTGGCCGTGGCCTTGAGAGGGAGAGGAGGAGTTGGAAGAGTGTGAATGAGAGACTAAAGCCAGGGATGGAGTGGAGGAAAGAGGCAGAAATGACAAAGCTCCAAACTGGGGGAGGCGGAAGAGGTAGAAGAGAGGAGAGGGAAGGCTTCAAGGGGCTTCATGGTTAGACACGGGGGTATTGCGCAGTGACCAAGGGTGTGCGTGGACTTTGTAGTCAAACTGTTTCTGGGCCTGCGTGTGGACTCTGTCCCTCGCTAGCTCTATGACATTGGGAAAGTTACTTATTAAATCCCACCCCATGGGGGCAATGAGATGATGGGAATAAGATCGGCCTAATCTTCCTGTGGGAGGGTTAAGTGGCTGTAGCTGTCTGGGTTAGGATGTCACCCATTCATTGGAAATGACGTAAAGACACACTAGTACAGGGACAGGAAGCTCAGCTGCAGAAATGAGGGGGAGGGGGTGGAGGAGATGAAAGGTGGTGTGAGCAGGTCGGTCCCTTCTGTAGGCAGAGGAAGTCTGGGAGGGCCCCGTGTTCTCATGTGTGGCCTTGAGCCCTGAACCCAGAAGCCCCAGGGCTAGGGATGGAGCTCAATTTGGAAAAGTGCTTGCCTAGCATTCCAGAAGCCCCTAGTTCCAACCCCAGCACCTCAGAGGGATGGCATGGTAGCACACACACATAATTCTAGCCCTTGGGAAGGGGAAGCAGGAAGACTGGGAGGTCAAACCCACCCTTAACGACATAGCGAGTCAAGGCCAGCCTGGGCTACGGAGATACACACACACACACACACACACACACACACTCCAAAGAAGCCGGTCCTCTGACTCCATGGCTTCAGGTTTTGCCAGGGTTCAACTGTCTCCAGGTCTGGGGCATCAAAAACCATGATTTTCCCCCAAGGTGTATGTTTGCTTTCAGCCTCGGAAGGAATGTCACATCCAGCCACCTCATCTCTCTCAGCCTCAGAGACACTCAAGTCAGTCTCAGAAGCCAGTAGAGAAGCCGTCTTTACTGTGGTCTTCAGAAAGAGGAACAGACGGAGGTAGTGAAACCTGAAACAGCCAGTCTTCACGCTCCCCTGAAAGCACCAAGAAGATGGTCTTCCACACCCTTCTGGGTGTGGGGGCCTCAGGCTGGAGGGGGAGGGAACAATTGGAAAAAGAAGAGGAAGGGGAAGAGAAATAAGAAAGGGGTAGAAGTCACCGGGTGCTGGGGACTCACATAAGCTTGTTGCAAACCGGGGGCTGGAAAGAGGCCCGATTCTTTTCTACCCAAGACTTGACTCTCACGCAGCGCTCCATGGTCGGCAGACAGGACTCTTCTGCCCACCGCGTGTGGCCCGGTAATCCGGCAGTTGGAGAGGCCGGTCTGCCCAGCCTCCTGTGGGTCACCTCATTAATTAGCCTTCCGGAGGCCAAAGAGCAGAGCAAGCCCCTGCCGCCCCGCGGTGTGGCTCTTGGGTCTGAGCCCGCCTGCCTTGAGCACAGACCTCGTCCCTGCCTCTGCGCACCAAAGAGGGCGGGCCCTCCGGAGCCCGGATCGAAGCCCCAGAGCAGACCCACCTCCTGGGACCTGGCCAGCATCCTCCAGGCACCTAGTGGCCTAGGTTCGAAGAGGGATTCTGGTGCCTACTCGACCCGTGTAAGATGCAGGATGCTGTGTTCTCCATTTGCCTTGAGGACCGACCCCCCCCCCCCCGCCCCTAAAGAAATAAAGGTTGAGAATCCGAGGCTTTGACCGGAAGGCACACTGAGGGCGACAGTGAGCACACGGAGACATTCCATGTCCTTGGGAACACCTAGGTCAAGCCCACGTCCTGCAGAGTGTGGTTGGCTAGGCACCAGGCCCTATGTGGGTAGCCGCTGCAGATGCTCCCTGCTTTGCAGCTGAGGCCGGGTCCCGCTGATGCAACCTCAGCACCCAGTAGTAGTGTGCAGGAATGAGGTGCCCAATGCTGTCGAGCTCTATGTCCCTCCCAATCGAACCCGAGCCTTCAGTTTGCTAGGCAAGCTCCGCCATTGAGCTCACTGTCCCCCAGCTCCCTTGCATGCTCTGTTTGGATTTGGTTAGTTTTTGGAACAAAGACTCCCTTTGTAATCCAGGATGTTGGCCAACGTGTTATGTAGCTCAGGCTAGCCTCAAAGTCTATGCTCCTGCCTCAGTACTGGGAATTACAGGTGGGTGCCACCGCAAGCCCACAGTCCCCCACCCTTGCATATGAAGGATTTTGCAGGTGAGGTGGCCCAGACTAGAGGCTCCTCAGCCCAGGTGGCCCTGGGGGCAGACCTAAGTGTGGGACTGAGAACTGGGGGGGGAGGAGGGGGGTGGAGATAGGACTACCTGCCTTCCCCCCTCTCTCTTCAGGTCCCAGAATTCTTGGAACACTTGGAAGGGAGGGCAGACAAAGCTGAGTGGGCAAGGGAGAAGAAACTGTCTCAGGATCTGAAACCGGAAGGCAGACTACAGAACGGAACAACGGTTCTCAACCCATGGGCCAAGCGTATCAGACATCCTGCAAATCAGATCTTTACATTCATGACTCATAACAGTAGCAAAAACTACAGTTAGGAAGTAGCAACAAAGATAATTTTGTGGTCGGGAGGGTCCCCACAACATGAGGAACTGTATTAAAGGGTCTCAGCATTGGGAAGGTTGAGGGCCACTGGAATAGAGGGGCTTCAATGTCTCCCTCTGTGGTGCTCATGCTCGCCTGTCCTTGTCTGCAGCCTAACATGGGCAGCGCCCACGACTAACTTCCCAGACTCTAAAGCTGCCCGTGTAAGTCAAAACCCAAACAGCTACTGAGCAAGAGTCTCACCCACCTGGCAGGGGCTTTCTGTTCCCACTCTATCACCCCTCCCCCTTTTACGCCTGTATCTTTGTAGTTATTTATTTAGCACATTTTAGCTGAGTGTCTCCTTCTGCATTATTCTTTGGTACCCAAATAGCTCCAACTACCTTCGTGTTTCCCGTCTACAAGTAATCAGAGGGGGTGTAAACAAAGACACGGGCTACACAGGGATCTATGATGTCTTAGGTTTGTGTTGGGTGTTGTAAATGGAGGGAGGGCTGGGTAGCTGGAAGGAGGTGGGGGGTGGGTGGGGGTGGTACTTTTGAGACTAACAGATGTTCTGTTACATACTACGAAGGACAGAACGGTGGTTACCCTGTGTCTTAACTGACGCAATCAAATGTGAATAGTGAGGCTGTAAGTAGAATTTGGGGATAAGAAGGCTCTAGATTCAGGCTAAGATAATCACTATCAAGATGCCCTCTGTTTTGGACTGTGTAGATAAAACACTATTTTATTCTAGGGTACCATGGGCAAGCCTCATCACTAGCTGGATGACTTCATCATCAAAAAACAAACAAACAAAAAACCAACAGCTCCCCTCTTACCCACGTGTTCTGGCATCAATTAGTTCTTGATTGATTGGGGCCTTCTGGACATTGATCCTTGATCTATTCTAGTTTCTGGATCGCACATGTTTGTATTAGTTGCTTTGCCTACTGTAGGCACAAAAGGGATCTATTTTGGCTCCAAGTTTGAGGGTACAGTCCCTAATGGTGGCATGTCATGGTGGCAAGTGCTCGAGGCAGTCAGCTCTACTGTGTAAACAGTCAGGAAGCGAAGGGAGACCAGCGCTGGTACACAGCTTCTGCCCCCCCTTTTTATTCAGCCAGAAACACCAGCTCAAAGACAAGCGCCATCCACATTTACTGGGCCTTCCCAGTTTGATTCACTCGAAACTCCCTCACAGACGAGCAGGGAAGCTTGTTTCCATGGTGATTGTAAATCCCATCAAGTTAATAATCAAGATCAAACACTGGGCTGCTCTCAGCTGCCACTGCTTTCCTCTGTGCATGAGCTCGTCTGTGGCATGGGATCAGAAGAAAACAGCATGTACCCTGGACTCCCAGCCCGTCGAGGCATTCCTGCCTGCAGGGTGGGGTCGTGCTCTACCCCCTAGATTGCTGACCGTGGCTGTTGATAACCAGCAGATCCCTTAGACCTTCAATAGTCTAAGCTAGTGTGTCAGCTGCTTAGACCCCCTTGATCTATCTGTCTTCCTTTCTCTCTCCATACCTCCCCCCTTCATATGCTCATCAATATGCAAGAACAAGTAGCTATCTATGGATAAAAGGTCTACCCACCCCATGAACTATACGGTGAAGAGAGGGAAAAAGCAAGCCAAACTCGGAGTCTTCCATTGTACTCTCACAACACAGTTCAATGATGCAATCCTAAATGTGCGGGTGTTCCTGCCAACTAGCACACAAGCAATCAGAGTCTGCTGGACATCAAATCCATTCTTACCTGCATGGAGGCAGCGTCAGACCCCACAGGCTGAGGGCTCAGCTCCGTAAGTCTGACCCCAACTTCAGGCCAATTGCAAAGAAGGTGGCCAGCTACAAATTGGGATTTCCAGAGATTGAGGACTGCCGAGTATCATCTGGCACACTGCTGCCCCCCTGTGCAGAAGTCTGGGCTAGCATCCACGATGAACAAGAGGAAGTGCTAGGTTGCTTAGATGACCCCAGGGGAGGCGGCTGATCTGCCTTGTAGTTTAAATCACTGACCCGATGCATCAGGGGCAAATGAAATGGTTATGACTGCGTGTCAGTAAATTGGGGGTGGCTTCAGTTACCTGAGACTACAGTTGTGGGAGTTTCCATGGCCATTCAGTGCCATTTTGTTTCAAGTATACTTAACCTTAGCACAACTGACGACACGTTGGAGGCACATTCTGATGTTAGAACCCAGTACATAGGCCCCAACATGTGACAAAAACGGGAACAAAGACCCAATCCATCAAGGACATAGTCTGTAGTTCGGGCTCTGGGAAGGTCCCTAAATGTACTAACTTTGCTTTTTGGCTTCTGCAGTCACACTTCTTACTAACTGTTCTTGCTAACTGAAGTGTGTTAACAGGATGTGGTATGTGTTTGTGCATACAAGGCAAAGAGCAGTGAGGCTTGGGGCAGCACGGTTTGAGCAAGTCCCCCGTGCAGTCTCTGGATGGCAATACAGACTTTCTGTGTTAAGAGAGTCTGTGTGTTTTCTGGTGGAATTACTTCACAATAATGCCTCTCATGAATGGCACATGGATGAATTTTAAGCAAATCCAGTCTGACAAGCTTGTTATTTAGTAGATGGGTCCATGCCTTCCATATTTAATTATTGATATAATTGTGTTCCTGAAAGGAAGAATTCTTTAGGCCAGTGGTAGCAAATAGAGCTTATTTTTGAACAAGGAAAACAAAAACAAACCAATTCATAAATGAAGCAGTTCCAAGAACAGAGGAATCTAAGGTGTTTGCAAAGCAGAGGAACTTACACACACACACACACACACACACACACACACACACACACACACACACACACACACACACAAGAATTAGTAGACATCTGCTTAATCCATTTCAGGACTTCCCAAAATCAATAAATCCCTGGTCCTGCCTTCCAACCCTATCTACATTGGTTTGGTGTATTGTGTCAAATGTTGGAATCCACTTCAAATCCATAGCCTTCTGCGGATATTATTGGCAGTACTTCCACTGACATCTTATTTTGGGTTTTCCAGTGATTATACTGTGATGGTTTTCTATTGATGCTAAGACACAAAATTAGTGATTTAAAATAATGCCAGAAAGCCAGGCCTGGTGGCAATGTTTTGGGATATATTGTTTTAAGGTGTGTGACTTGTTTATGTTGCATTTGTTTAACTCTATGAAGCTGTGTTGCTGTGCCTGCCTAAAACACCTGATGATCTAATAAAGAACTGGACAGCCAATAGTGAGGCAGGAGAGAGAAACAGGTGGGGCTGGTAGGCAGAGAGGATAAATATGAGGAGAAATCTGGGAGAAGGGGAATCTGGGAACAAGAGAGGAAGGAGGACTTCAGCGGCCAGCCACCCAGCCACCCAGCCACCCAGCCACCCAGCCACCCAGTCACCCAGCCACCCAGCCACCCAGTCACCCAGCCACCCAGCCACCCAGCCACCCAGTCACCCAGCCACCCAGCCACCCAGCCACACAGCCACACAGCCACACAGCCACCCAACTTACACAGCCAGACATGGAGTAAGAAGAAAAGAAAAGGTATACAGGAATAGAGAAAGATAAAAGCCCCAAAGCCAAAGATGGATGGGATAATTTAAGGTAAGAAAAACTGGCAAGAAACAAGCCAAGCTAAGGTCGGGCATTCATAGCTAAGAATAAGCCTCCATGTGTGCTTTATTGGGTCAAAAGACTAAAGAGCAAAAAGAGTAAAACATCACACAACAGCAATGGCCCATGAAACTAGCTACTAGAGGCTGAGGCAGGGTAGAAAATTCAAGGCTGTTTGGGCTACTGAGGAAGTTCAAGGCTGAGCTGGACAACATAGGGAGACTATATCTCAAAAATAAAAGAATGTTAAGAGGAGGGCAAGGTGGCTCTGTGGGCAAAGGTAGCTGCCACCAAGCATGGTGACCCGAGTTCGATCCCTGGGACCCACGTTGATGCAAAGAGAGAACTGAACCCCGAAATGGTCTTCTGACCGCCAAATACACTTTGTTATGTAACCATCAATAAGTACACATATTATATAAATGTGATTAAGAATTTTTTTTATTTAAAGGTGCAGGGAATATAGCTCAACGGCAGAACACTCACCTAGTATGCACAGCGCCCTAGGTTCAGTCATGAAAGAAGAAAGGAGAAAACAATGCACCACCACGTACGTCAATTTATGATCTTGGAGGTCAGAAGTCTTGGTGAAAGCCTAGGTATTGCTAAAGCTACATCCACTCTGGCAAAGACTGCTCTGTGTCTTTCTACATTCTGGAAGCTGCCTGCATTCCTTGGCCTGGCCAATCCTGCTCTTATGGGTGTGGGGCTCTCAGTTTCAGGCAAGAGAACGATTTAAGCAAAATTGTATTTTATGAATATTTATTAGGTGGGTGGCATGGCTGTGGGCATTTAATGAATATTTATGAGGTGGTTGACAATGTCCTAGGGTAAGATGACCCCTTTCCTTCTCAAACCATGGTGGACAGGATCTCCCCTTCAGGATATTTCCCCCCATGTTCCCCTAGGAAAACCCACACAGGGTGAGCGTCAAGGGCCACAATGCAAATGATGCTATAATGAAGGAAGGGTCTTTGGCAGATGCGGACCCTTTGTTATCGCACGCATGTGAAAACAATGCATCGTTTTCCCCATCTAACAGGAATGACCCAACTGCAGCCTCAAGGATTTTTCACCAGAAGAGATGTCGTGAGAATCACAGTTCCCAAGATCCAGCTGCAGTTTTCCTTGGTTACCTCGAAACTAACTCCCTGCCCAGCATAATCACTGCTTTGTTTAGTTACACCTCTGCCCTCTGTTGCTGTCATCACATTGTCATGCCCCTGACTCTTCGTCCTCCTTCTCTCCACCATGAGAGTCCCAGTGATTCTATAAGACCGACTCGGGATGAACCATGACCTCCTTCCAATCCTGTGTCTTTGGTGTAATTGTACCTACAAAATCCCCCTTTAAAGCATCCTAAGATAATGTACTTGTGGATTTTAGGGGTTGGGATGTGGAGCTCTGGAAGATGGAAGGTGTAGTGATTAGCAGTGGTTGTCAGATAGATAACCTAGGCCTCCTCAGTGACCTAAGGCTAGTACCTTACAGTTAGGTCTCAAGCATGTCACTGTAAGATGGGAAGCCGATTGCAGAATGCCAGCCTCTGGGATCCTAGGGGTATGGGTGGGGAAGGCCAGGGTAAATGAAGGCAGCATCAACTTTGAAGACAGTTTCTCTCCGAAGTTAGAAATAGGTGAGAAAGTAAATGCATGTTGGGTAGGATTTATTTGTTTCTCAGTGCTGTAAAAGGGACACACACAGTTCCCAGTTAATAAGAAAGTTGTGAAGATGCTGTAAGCAAATCCACTAGCATTTGGGGAATCTGCCCCTGTGTGATGGTTTGAATAAGAACGGCCCCCAGGGCTTATATATTTGAATGCTTAGTCATCAGGGAGTGGCACTGCTTGAGAAGGATTAGGAGGTGTGGCCTCGTTGGAGGAAGTGTGTCACTGGGGTTGGGCTTTGATGTCTCAGAGTCTCTCTCTGCCTGTGGGTCATGATGTAGCTCTCAGCAACTGCTCCAGCACCTGCCTGCATGACACCGTGCCCCCCTCCATGACAATAGTGAACTAAACCTCTGAAATTGGAAGCAAGCCCCCTAATTAAATGTTTTCTTTTATAAGAGTCTCCTTGGTCATGGTGTCTCTTCACAGAAATAGAACACTGACTAAGACACCTTGAGTCTGAGGCAGAGCCACCAGATAAATCACATGCCATAGAGTCACAGATGAAAACTCTGCTTCCTTTTGTCCCCTAGTCTCCACTGTGTACCTGCTGTTTTATTAGATAGCGGGGATCAGGCACTATGGATACATATGTACAGATACTGGGGGATCCCACTGTGTACGGGGGAAGACAGTACCTCTTGGATGCCTAAGAAATCAAGGCTCTCCGGCTGGAGAGATGACTCAGAGGTTAAGAGCACTGACTGCTCTTCCAGAGGTCATGAGTTCAATTCCCAGCAACCACATGGTGGCTCACAACCATCTGTAATGAGATCTGGTGCCCTCTTCTGATGTGTAGACATACATGGAGGCAGGGTGTTGTGTTTGTAACAAATAAATAAATCTTTAAAAAAAAAATCAAGGCTCTCAGGGAGGAACCTAGAGGGATAATACTGAGATGGAGTAGGAGAGTGGGTGCCAGGACCACAGGCAAAACTTTCTGGACCCTGTAGGCCTACCCTCCTCAGGCTGCCTTGAGAGAGCAGGGAACGGAGAGTCTCACCATAAACATCACTGGTCTTTATCCATCCTAAGGGGGCTCAAGTCTCTTGCGCCATTCATCTCTAAATCCCAAAATTTTAACTGGAGAATATCTTCCCCACATAACTCTTTCCAGCACACTGAACTTAACTTTCTAAGACATGGTCTCACCATGTTCCCCGGGCTGGCCATAAGCTCAGGATCCTCCTGCCTCTGCCTTCAGAGTGCAGGTTCTACAAGCCTATGCCACTAACCTGAAATCATTTGAATTATTATGTAAGTTGAGTAATAAAGCAGGGATTTTTTTTTGAAAAGAAATAAAATGATAAAATTTTCTTCAGGTACATGGGTAGTTAAAAACCTGTGATGCCTGTAATGTAAAAAGAGTCTCAATCTTTCCCATATACCCAATAATAAAATGTTTAATTATGTAAGGTAAGGGAAAGGCTTGCTGTGTTAACAGATAAGTTTTAAAATAACATGTCATCTTGGCATAGGAATGAATGTACTGTACATTAAAATGTATGAAATGCAATGACTCATTGTGGCATCAGAAATAGACAAAAACTGTTTCCTAAATGAATGTTTGGAATTTATGCCTTTTGCACTGAAAAAAATGTTTTTTACTTCCATGTTTTTGTGTTTAAATGATGAGATGAACAAAACAAGTTCCAGTTGCTGTGTGTGTGTGCCATCCGGCAAACTACAAGGGCGGGTGGCAACTGTCCTTACTCCTGACCATGGAAGGCCAAGCAACATGTAATGGCCGCTATGTTTTCCCCTCATGGCTTTGCTTTCTGCTCTACAAGAGGCATTGACATGAGCCATACAAAACCGCTTTGGTTTTGAGAGTCTGTGAATGAAGCTCATTTTGATTCAGATTTATAGAACTACCATTTTATGGTCCTCGTTTGCTTTGCTGCATCAACCTTTTTCTATTTCTTCTTTTTCAGAAGTGTAAAGGTTGCTGTATGGAAGCCAAATCCTACACGAGGAGCTCCAGAGCGGTCACCGTGGACAGACAGTTGGTATCTTGATGTCACTGTGGGTACTGGTCACAAACACCCAGCTTCCAAAACGATTCTGCCCAACTGGAAGATCTTCAGAATTATTTTAGGGTTTGGGTTTTTGCTGCTCAGTTGATTGCTTTCTTGAGCAGAAAGCAACGAATGCTTGTGCTCAGGTCTCGGTCTCCTCTTCATACACTCTAGGGTGGTCCAGGGAATGGCGCCACCCACAGTGGGTGTGTCTTCCCTAATGAAGACAATCCGGAACAGACATTGAGTCTTAGTTTGATCTCTATTGTTGTGATAAAGATCATGACCAAAAGCAACTTGGAAAGGAAAGGGTTTACTTGACTTACACATCCCAATGATTGTCCATCTTTGAGGAAAGTTAGGGCAGGAACTCAAGGCAGGGCCCTAGAGTCAGGAACTGTTTCAGAAACCACAGAGGAATACTGCTTACCGGCTCGCTCCCCAGGGTTTGCTCAGTTTAGTTTCTCATACAACCCAGGACTGCCTGCCTAGGGGTGACACCTCCCACAGTGGGCTAGCCCTCCTATATCAATCATTGATCAGTAAAATGCCCAAAACATTGCCTACAAGCCAATCTGATGGAGGCAATTCATCAGCTGATAGTCCCTCTTCCCAAATGACTGTAGCATGTGCTAAGTCACAAAAAACCAAAACCAAAGCAACAACAACAAAAACAAAAAACAAAACAAAACAAAAAAAAACTAGCCAACACAGATTCTCAAAGGCTAAGCTTAATCTATAGCAGTGGTTCCCAACCTCCCTAATGCTGCAATTCTTTAATATAGTTCCTAGTGTGGTGACCCGCAACCATAACATTATTTTGTTGCTACTTCATAACTGTATTTTTGCTACTGCTATGAATTATAATGTTAATATCTGATATGCAGGCTCTCTGATATGCAACCCCTGTGAAAGGGGGCTGAATGACCCGCAGCTTGAGAACTGATCTAGACAATTCCTCATGGGTGTGTCTGAAAGCTTGCATTCTAAGAGATTCTAGATTCTGTCATCAAGCTGACAACCACGGTTTTTTTTTTAAGTTAGAAACAAGCTTGTTTCACATGTCAATCCCAGCTCCCTCTCCTCCTCCTCCTTCTCCATCCTCCCCACCAGGTCCCCCAGTCCCAATCTCCACTCCGATCCCCAGGGAGGGTGAAGCCCTCCATGGTGGATCTCCAGTGACTGTCATTTCATCCAGGGTAGGGCCTAGGCCCTGCTTGGCTGAGAGAGCATCCCATATTGTGGCATGGGCACTCAAAGTCTATTTGTATGTCTCCTGAATTTTACAAAACCATCTGGGGGGGGGGAATCATTTGGCTCCTTTCTCTACAGACAATCCAGTCTGCACAGGACAGTCCCTGTTTTGTTTTTTTTAATATTTATTTATTTATTATATATACATTGTTCTGTCTGCATGTATCCCTGTAGGCCAGAAGAGGACACCAGATCTCATTATGGATAGTTGTGAGTCATCCTGTGGGTGTTGAGAATTGAACTCAGGTCCTCTGGGAGAATAGCTGGTACTCTTAACCTCTGAGCCATCTCTCCAGTCCTGTTTTTGTTTTGTTGTTTTTGGAGACAGGCTGTCCTGGAGCTTGCTCTGTAGATGAGACTGGCCTCGAACTCAGAGGTTCGCCTGCCTCTGTCTCTGGAATGCTAAGATTAAAGGCCTGCACCACTATGACCAGCTCTTTTGTTGTTGTTCGGTTTTGAAACATGGTCTCATACTATAGCCCATGCTGCACAGAACAGTGGTGCGGCTGACCTTGAATTCACATTCATCCTTCTGCCGCATCTGAGTGCCCGAATTACAGGTGAGAAGTACCACATCTGGCTGATCTTTCAGCTTCCTAAAAACACCTGCATGGATCCAGACGTGGTAAGAATGTGCACATTGTCAACCTGACCACCGGTACCTCTCCTGCTCAAATGTCAAGGCTTTCTGAAGTTGGGTACCATGCTACTGTTTAACATTTGTCACCCCAAACCTGTTACCACACGGATGGCCACAGTGGTGGCTTCTACTGCATCACTTGCTCCTGTCCCATGTGTCTGCCACCACCACCCATGTGGTCAATCAGCTGTTTGATCTTCTGGTTTCCTCTTTAAGGAGAGTAGAGGTCACCAAGCAAGGTGACCAACTTATTGGCAGGAGTTTAGGGTCTTCCTGCTGGGGATGTTCGCTCAGTGTAGCAGTTTTGCTCGGCAGGAGGTGAAGTTGTTATGGTTCAGCTCTGCTCCTGGAGAGCAGGCAACTCCGCCCTGCCAAGGGAAGGTTTCCCCAGCAAGTGTTACAGCCCTGCTTGCTCTGCTCTGCCCAGGGTTGCCTCTGCTCCATTGCTGCCACAAAAGACCTTCACCCAAAGCTCATCCGAAGGGGTTTATTGGAAGGAAGAATCCAGGAAAGTGGCTGCCCTCTGTAGCCTGGTAACGTAAACAGACACAAGCTGAACAGACACAGGGTTTATATAGGGCTTACAGGGTGGGGATTGGTCAGATTTTAGTGCTGAGCTCAGATTGGCTGTAGGGACAAGGGGCCAGTCAAAGAAACACACCCTGAGCAGAGCCAAAGAAACACACTTTGGCCCTGCAACCAGAACCAAAGAAATGTACCCTGACCCTGAAACCAGTTCCAAAGGAACACACTTTGTCCCTGGAATCAGAGTCAGTGAAAGAAATGCACCCTGGCCCTAAAATTGGAGCCAAAGTGCTAAAAAGGACCAGAGAAAGAAACACACTTTGACCCTGAAACCAGAGCCAAATCTGACCTTAATTCTGTGCAGAAAAGTAACCAATCCTCGAGCAGAGCTCTAGCCAATCTGAGCTCAGCACTGAAATTGGACCAATCCCTACCTCCTGCGGAGCAAAACTGCTACACTGGGCGAACATCCCCAGCTGGAAGACCCTGTCCTGCTGAAGCGGAGTGGATAACACCAGAGAAGTCTTTCTCTGAGGCAAGGCTGTAAGCTGCTAAGCTTACTGCAACCTGTGGTGGTCCTTGGCTCCCGAGCTCCAGGATACCTTTCCACCTGAGCTGTGTAACACTCAGTATCCTTGGCTCCCGAGCTCCAGGATACCTTTCCACCTGAGCTGTGTAACACTCAGTATCCTTGGCTCCCGAGCTCCAGGATACCTTTCCACCTGAGCTGTGTAACACTCAGTATTCTGTGACTCCCGAGTGCCAGAATACCTGACCCACTCCTGTTTCATCCTGTCCCGACCCATCCCGAAATGCTTACATTTGGTGCCGAAACCCGGGAAATGCCAACATTGGCCAGAGCTCTGCTCAGGGATTGGTTAGTTTTCTGCACAGGATTAGGGTCAGATTTGACTCTGGTTTCAGAGCCAAAATGTGTTTCTTTCTCTGGTCATTTTTAACCTTTGGCTCCAATTTTAGGGCCAGGGTGTATCTTTCACTGACTCTGATTTCAGGGACAAAGTGTGTTTTTTTTTGGCACTGGTTTCAGGGTCAGGGTACATTTCTTTAGTTCTGGTTGCAGGGCCAAAGTGTGTTTCTTTGGCTCTGGTCAGGGTGTGTTTCTTTGACTGGTCCCTTTCCCTACAACCTTCAAGTTGTTTTAAGAAGAAACAAATTATTCCATAGGAATACAACGAATATCATAGACCCAGCACGGATTCTATTCATCTTTAACCCACTTCCGCAGTAAAGGGTGATTTTTACACTTTCTGAGCATCTACTCAGTGTAGGAAGTGATGGGTTTATGACACTGGTGAGAGAAAATCAGTTTCCTGACCATATCCATTCTCCTTTACCCCCCATTTGTCTCCTTGCCAAGTAGCCTTCCTGCTATTTTTAAACATTTTTTAAAAATAAGTGTAGATGTGTGTTTGTGCACGCTGCACATCTCCCTCAAACTTGAGTGAAGGGGCACTGTGAGCCGCGGGTGGGTGATGGGAACAGAATCCGGTAACTCTGCAAGAGCAGTACTTTTTACCTCCGGGCCGCCTCGCCAGTCTCTCCCGCTTTGTATTTTCATAGAGCACGGCGTTTTAAAAATTCTGTAACGAGGAAAAGGGACTCACAAAGTGCATATGGCCCATAAGTCATCGCTGGGGCCCGAGTCCAGTGTTCCCATATTTCTGGTTTTAAGAAAGAAACGGATATTCCGAGGTTTCTAGGTCTTTGGGTTTTAAACGTTGGAATTTAGTTTTAAGATGAAAAGAAAGGAAACACCTGCAGCTTGGACCCCGAGGCCCCTCGGGCTGAGCCGCCCGCCCTGGCTGTCTCCGCGGCTCGCCCTCGCGCCATCGGAAGGGCGGGTCGGGGATCCGGGTTCGCTTCCCGGGGACGGCAGCCGCGGGGTCGCTCGGTCCGCCCCTGCCACGCCGGTCTGCGCGTGCCTGGGGCTGGATCGCACGGAGCGAAGCTCCGCGGAGGATGCCGCCGCTCGCCCGCAGGCTTGGCCGTGCGAGCCCGTCCCCGCGGGGGACCCTCGCCGAGTCTCTCCCGGATCCACCGGTCCCCAGACGCTGGCTTCTGGCCGTGAGTCCGCTCCCAAGTGGCAGGAGGCTGGAGTCCCGGGCGGAGCCCGCGGGCGGCGGCTGCGCATGCTCCATCGCCCCTCCCTGGGCCTGATAGAGTCTTCGCGAGGCGGGATCAGCGGAGCTCCAGTGGCGCAATCGGTTAGCGCGCGGTACTTATATGGCAGTACATGCAGAGCGATGCCGAGGTTGTGAGTTCGAGCCTCACCTGGAGCACGACCCTTTTGGAGCTAAGCTGTGCGGTCATTTTATATTCGTGCAGGAAGGAGTTAGGGTCCCCCTGGTTGGTCTCCTCGCTTCCTGTCTCAGTCCGAGCGGAAAACAAGCTCGCCGAGGAGCTGGGCACTCCTTTTTTTTTCAGGCCTGCTCTGTAGACCCTGAGCAGTATCCAGCCAGCGGTGGATTTCAGTTTGCCGCCGACTGCCCTTAACGATCTTTAGTCGGTTGTTTAAACCGCATCCAAGACCGGGGATGCAATGCACACCGAGGTCCCCGGCGTTCCTGATGCCGGGTGGCTTCCTGCGGACGCGGAGGAGGCGCTGCCCTCGTCCGGATCCAGGCCACTACTTCCGGGTGGTTCTCCAGGACCAAATGGATCACGAGCATGGGACCTGGGAGAAGAACCTGCCCCGTTCCCTATTTTAGAACCCCTGTCTGCAGCCCCTCTCCCCACCCACGGTTCAAGGCACCCCCTCCACCCTCCCCTGGCATCTGCAGTTGGGGGGGGAGGCACAAGTGACTGGGAAATTTCCATTCCCCTCTTTACAAAACTCTGCTGTCACTCAGGAATGGTGGCCACTAGAGGAGGCCTCTAGTCTTCTCAGCTAGCGGCCACCCTAGCAGCCATCCAGCATACTGGGATGCCCCACCCAACCCTGGTGCTCAGTGCCATACCCTCTCATTTGTTCAGCAGGATGGAGACTTAGTTCCTCTTTAGAAATCTGTCCCGAGCCTGGAAACAGATGTGAGTTCTGTGAAAAATAAAACTAAAAGTTTGCTTATTTAAACAAACAAACAAACCGGCTGGAGAAGTGACCCGGTGGTTAAAAGCGGGCACTGCTCGCTCTCGCCAAGAACCAGGAGGCCAGTTCTCAGCAGCCACAAGGGGCGGCTCACACCTCCAGCAACTCAGGAGGGGGTCCTGTGGCCTGGCCTCCTTCGACACCAATGCTCAGAGCAAGGACACACACACACACACACACACACAATTAGAAATAAATCTTTAGGTGACAACTTAGGACAGTCAATTCCCCCCTTCTACGTTTACGTGGGTTCTGAGGATGAAGCTCGGGCGTGGAATTCAGTTCCTCAGGTTTGCACGGAAAGGCCTTTACCAGCTAAGCAGTCTCACGGCCCCCAAACACTGTGTTTCTTTGATTAGTAAAAAATATTCCATTGTAAAGATTATCTTCATTGACACAGAAGGTTTAAAAAGCAAAAGCAACAACAAAAGCATTTCCCAAACAAAATTTGTTGGAAAAAAAATCTCATTTCAAAAGAGAATTGATTTTAAAACATACAGGGCATTAAAAGTGCTGAGATTTGCTGGGCGGTGGTGGCACACACCTTTCTTTAATCCCAGCACTTGGGAGGAAGAGGCAGGCTGATCTCTGTGAGTTTGAGGCCACAAACTGTAAAGGAGGGTGACACCACAGTTGAATGGCTCCCAGCAGGACAGAAACCTAATGTACCCCAGGCTGTCAGCTTTGTAGGTAACTTGTAGACAGACTCATCAGTGCTATGGGTGACACCCCAGAGGAGTGCAGTCTGGTAGAACATGGAGACAGAGTCTAGTCAACCTAGGGACAACAAGTAAATGCTCCTGACAGATGATGGAGCTGGACTTGGATGGAGATTGTCGAATGACTGCGTTCCGTTTGGACGTTGGGTGTGTGTGGTTGCCTGCCTGGGCTGCCGTTTCCATGTAGACCCCAGACTTGAGCTCTATGTGACCTCTGCTGTGACAGCACCTGCTAAGAGTATCAGTCACGGATGTGTAATGTCAGCGGGCCCCACTGTGACAGCAACTGCTAAGAGTATCAGTCACGGATGTGTCGACATTGCACGGTGTGATGTCAGCGGGCCCCAGGACAACCTGTAGAACGAATCTAGCCCAGAGACAGGCTTCATGTGGCTTGCCGGAGTCAGCTTACAAATGTCTACATTTTAAAAGACATTTATGTTCGTGTTGCAGACATGGATGGTGTTTTCTGAAAGACCCCGGTGTTCTGTCTAACTTCTAAGTACAAATTGGAAAGCAGCCCACTCCAAGCCCTTATTTCCTCCATGGCAGTGTTGGCTATCTCTCAGGATGTCTCTGGAGTCTTTGGTTTTGACCATCCCCTACCCCTACCCCGTCGTGCCTTAGTCTCCGGGCAGAACTGGGCGTGGAGCCAGCTGCCACAGATTGTCCTTGACTCACTTCACCCGGAGCCAGTGGCCTGTGCCTGGGTAGAGGGATGGGCTGCTTCTGTTGACTTCTCAGTCGGTCAGAATGCAGCCAGAGGGCTGTCACCTGTACGGACAAGCCCACTTAAAGGCAACAGCCCAAAACCAAAGCCCCATCCTCTGCTACAGGAAAGCGTAAACATGCCCCAAAGTAGAGGAATGGCACAGTGTCACTTAACCTCCGTGTGTCCCTGACCGTTGGCAGCATTGTTTTACCTGTCTCCCCCCACCGGAGCGTGTCCAAGGAAACGCAGACTGTGCTGGCGTTTAAACCATGGGCAACCCCTTTCCAGTTTCAGTTTCATCCATTTAGTAAGCTTTTAAAGGATTTATTTATAGTGTGGTGGCCACCACTCGCATTGAGTTCTTCCCCTCAGCCCCACCCACCTGTATTTTCTGTGGCTTGATTGTGTGACTACAAAACATCGCCTTTCCCAGTCGTCAGACTTGGATGTCTGCCATGCGTGTGACAAAGATGAGTCTTGCCCTAGGTGGCTGTCACGCATGGTGGCGTTTCACTTGGATGATCAACCGCACTGTTTTTACGTTTGTTTAGTGTGTGTAGTATGTTGTGGGGGGTGTCTAGGCCGTGGTGGGCGTACAAAAGCTAGAAGACGCCTTTTAGGAATTGGTTCTCTCTTTCCACTGTTTGAGTCCTGGGGATCCAACTTAGACCATCAGGCTTGGTGGCAAATAACTTCATCCACTGAGCCGTCCCACCAGGTTCCACCCATCTCCACCCCACCCCCACCCCCACCCCCAAGGCCTTTTTTTGAGCAGGGTCTCACTGTGCAGACAAGGCTGTCTTCAAATTCATAGAGATCCACCCATCTCTGCCTCCCAAATGCTGGCACTAAAGGCCTGTGATTCTTATTGAGAATTCCCTTCTGGCTAAACTGAAAATTGCCATAACCTTTGATCTGTTAAATGGCCAGGGGTTAAACAACCCATGGCTTTGTATCCTGCAAGAGCTCTTTGGTGGGGCACATCTTCTGTCTCCACGGACGATAGGGGACCCAGATCTGCCCTGGTCTTTTCACACCAGGGAAGGCCCTTCGCCCACATGGCTGGGTTGTGTGAGAAGTTTTTATATTTGTGCTCTTCTCTGTCCTTTGTCCATCCTCAAGTCCTGTGTGGCTCTCCAGTGACAATCCTCACACATCTCTACAGAAGCTTCTGACACACTTGGATTTCTGGATGACCGCAGCAGGCTTTCTTTGTTTGTCTTGAGGCAAGGTCTCACTATGTATCTCTGGTTTTCCTGGAACTCAATATGTAGACTATCCTAGTCTTGAAATCACAGAGATTTCACCTGCCTCTCCCTTCCGAGTGCTGGGGTTATTTAGTGTTTGTTTGCATGTGTGTGCGTGTGTGCAGGACATGGCACACGTGTAAAGGTCATAGAACAACTTTTGGAAGCGCGTCCCTTCCTACCATGTGAGTCCCAGGGATTGAACTCAGGTTGTCATTCTTGGTGCCAAGGGCTTTTCCCCACTGAGCCATCCTGACAGCCCCTTGCAGTAGACTCTTAAGTATCAGTCTATTCTACATCTCCCCCAATTCTTTCTCTTCTCCATACCGAAACCCAAATTACACAAGTCAGGTCCCGTCACTTCCTGCCCTTCCCCGGAGTGCAGACTGAAGTGCGGAGACCTGCCAGTGGCTCCGAAGGCCCATTGTGTTTAAACCAGCCTCTGCCCACCTACCTATCCTATCACTCTGACCTGGCTCTCCGTTCTCTGGCCATCCCCTGGATTTCTGATTCTGTTTCTTGTTTCTGCCTCAGGGCCTTTGCAAAAGCCAGTCTGTATCTTTGATCATCTTGCCCAAATCTTAGGGTAGCTGGCCACTCAACCATCTCGGCTCCGTCATACATCTTTCCTCGGAGACGAGGTCGAGCGCAGATGCCCCCACCACACCACTCTGTAGCTTTTGCGTATTGTGATGGTCTCAAGCTCCCATGTTCGCTGGGTAGTTTGCACACCTATGGACCCAGTGTTTGAAAGCCTGAAGCCGGAGAGCAGCCACAAGTTTGATGCCAGGTCATCCAAGGCTACCTCACAAGACCCAGTCTCAATAAACAGGGATGGCAGTAAATTCATTACAGAACTTTGCTAAGGTTAAATTATAGACTAACCTCTATATATCTTATTTGGCCTTTCCTTCTCAACTGGGTTTACGAGATGCTACATCACCTATTATAGAAGAACTTACAAACTTCCATGACCACACTCTTACAATTGTATTCCTGAGTAGCTCTTTAGTTCTATCTATTATTATGGTAATACTAACCACAAAACTAACTCACATCAGTACAATAGATGCCCAAGAAGTAGAAACTATTTGAACTATTCTCCCTGCAGTAATTCTTACCTCTACTGCTCTCCCATAAGAGAGGGAGCAGGGGTAATCTCATTTATCCAATTATTAGTAGTTCATCTCCCATCATTCCATTCAGATATTAGGTCCCATGGTGCCAATCAATATGCACAGCACACAGGGTGAATGAATGGAAGGAGAAGACATGGGCACAACCTCTAAAGCTAAGAGAAGAACTAGTGTCCAGTTCTCATGTACAGGTCTGCTGGGGCCTGGCGTTACAAAGTGCACTGGAGTCTTCCCAAGGTCTCAGTACAGGGGGGGCTTACTGTCTGCTTGAAGAGTATGGCTCACACTGGGCTCCAGGGAGGACCACCAAGGAGCACTGCAGCGTGCTTCACAAACCACAGGATACATGAGACTTGCCTGGGGAGTGTGTGGCCATGCAGGGTCCCGGGCTGCAGCTCTAGAGATTGTCACCTACACTCAGGAAGCCCATAGGCTAGACTTGGAGGAGAGGTGAAGACTGGGTGACCAGTTCTGAGAAATCCCCCCAGCCCTGCAAACCAGGTTGGCCTGTCACTCTAAAACTGGAGGGGTCCCAGGGAGAACTAGCAAAATGTTTTTCTGTGGGAGCTAAGTTAGGGAAGTTTCTCACCTTAGGCTTTGGAGTTTGGCTTCTCTTCAGCTCTGCCTTTGCACACTCTTGGATTAACTAGACCAGCCCAGAAGGAAGGAGAGGAAACTATAGTTTATTTCTAAAAAAAAAAAAGGCTTATTTTTATTTGTGCATCTGCATTTGCGTTCATATGTGGGGTGCCCATGCCTGTGAGTGTGTGGAGACCAGAAGGAGGCCTTGGACCCTTTTTGTGCTGGATTAGAAGTCTGTGTGGACGATGAGCTTGTTATGTGTGGGAGCTGGGATCTGAACTCCGGTCGTCATGACTGTACAACAGGCACCTCCTCTCCCTGAGCAACTGCACATAGGCAGCCACTACTATCAGTTTTTAAAAAAATTCTTTTGCTATCCCCATTCTAGAGAAAACATGTCAAGACTCCATAAGATCATATAGTTGCCCAAGCTCAGACATCTGCCGAGAGGTGCGCTCAGAGTGGCGAGGCCTGCCTGGCACAGAGACTAGGCTTTAGTCGGGTAGGTGTTCCCGGGCACTTTCCTGGGATCTAGGGAGCGCTCCGGGGAGTCCGTTGGGCCTTTAGAAAAGCTGTGCCGGTAGACACCAGGGGTGTGGGGGCGGAGAGGTGCCTTGGTCCTGCCTCGATGAGATGATGGGACAGACTTAGTAGACTTCCTAGGGGAGGTCTTACCCTCTTCGTGGTGCAGATGGGGAGCAGGAGGAGAGGAGGGAGGGGGAACTGGGATTGGAATGTAAAACATAAATAAAATAAAAGAAAGCTAGCTGCAAAAGAAGAAAGGAAGGAAGGGAGGGAGGGAGGAAGGAAGGAAGGAAGGAAGGAAGGAAGGAAGGAAGGAAGGAAGGAAGGAAGGAAGGAAGGAAGAAAGGGAAAGAGAGAGGGAGAAAGAAAAAAGCTGTGCCTGGCTGGACAGACAGTCTTCAACCACACGGTGGCGCTGCGTCCCTGCCCCAGAAGGTTTTCCTTACAATGGGGCTTGGGCAGAGCCAAGCTGCCCCAGCCATTGATTGGGATTTCGTCCTCATCCTGCAGAGCCATCGGGCTCTCTCTGTATCTCTAACGTGGACTCTCAGACTATCTGCCAGCATCCCCCAAAACAACACCAGGAGAACCAGAGAGTTGCTCTCACAGACTTTGTTAGCCAATCAAAGACTTGGGATAGAAGATCCCGGGTTTGAACAGGAGAGTCCCAAGTTGTGAGAGCCCAATTAGAAAAGAAGACCACGCCCAGATTTTCTTCCCTTCTCCACCTGCCGATCACAGGATTATCTCCGTGGGCCACCGAAAGTGTCCCCATGTGTGTTCGCGCTGTACCGGCATTTGGGGAAACATCTATTTTGTTTTGTTTTTTACCAGCCGTTTTATATACGAACAACCTTGGATACAGGCTGGGACTCAGCCCTTCTAGACTCTCATCAGAACCAGCTTCCCCTCAGCGAAATAAACGTTAAGCCTTTTTCACAGTCTATGCGTCTTCTAGCGAGCTTTAGCTGCTTCACGGCAGACTTTGGCTTGTGTGATCTGAGGTTAGAATACGAAGCTGGGGGGGAAGCCTAGCGGTAAGCGCCGAGTGGTGTATGCAAGGCCCTCGGTTCGAGTCCCTGGTCCTGGAGGACTGGCGGGGAGGTATATGTATATCTGAAGGCAAAAGCCACGGTTTTGTTCTTCAGAGCTTCCTAGAATAGACCACCCCCACCCAGCCCTCCCACCCCGGCATCCTCAGCACCTTAGCCTGGAAGAGGTATCAAAGCCCCCCGGAGAGCAGGTGGTGATGGGAAAGAGGGATGAAGAACAGTACAGGGATCTCCTAGGAGGGGGGACAGAGGGCAGAGGCCGCTAAGGACATTTGCTCGATTTTATAGTTCTCTGGACTGAGGGCTGCCCCCCTTTGGGCATCGTTGCCCCCTCCCCCCATGTTGAACTTCCATTCTGTATCCAGGCCTGGTGGCTCATGCCTATAATATCAGGACTTAGGATGCTGAAAGATGGCTTCGAGTTTAAAGCTACTCTGGGCTATGTAGTGAGTGTATTACAGCACGCTTGCATCCCTCCCTCTAAATAAGTAAATATGTAATTTGAAAGTTCAAGGTCAACCAGGAGCCGTGGTGCACATCTTTAATCCCAGCACTGGAGAAGCAGAAGCAGATGGATCTCTGAGTTTGAGGCCAGCCTGGTCTACAGAGTGAGTTCCAGGACACCCAGAGCTACACAGAGAAACCTTGTCTGGAATCACCCCCAACCCCCAAAAAGTTCAAGGTTTTCCTGGGTAAATTCAAGGTCAGTCTGGGCTCCATTAGATCTGTCTTAAAAGAAACAACAACAAAAACAACAATAAAAATGACTTTGTTCTTAGTGGACCATTGTTCTGAGCACTGAGCTCTTGGCTAGCCTTTGGGTAATCACCAGTAGTCACGCAAGTCATGTGACCTCAGACTGAGTACTGTTTTTTCCTTGGGCCACAAAAATGATGAGCAGGGCCAGTGAGAGGCTCCACAGTTGACAGCTCTTGGTGGGCAAGCCTGGGGTAACAGCTCTTGGTGGGCAAGCCTGGGGTAACAGCTCTTGGTGGGTAAATCTGAGGTGACAGCTTTTGATGGGCAAGCCTGAGGTAACAGCTCTTGGTGGGCAAGCCTGGGGTAACAGCTCTTGGTGGGCAAGCCTGGGGTGACAGCTCTTGGTGGGCAAGCCTGCGGAGCTGAGTTTCATCCCTAACATACACAGTGAAGGAGCGGATTACCTCCTGAAAGTTGCAGTCTGATACTGTCTTTGTCTGGTTTCTATTGCTGGGATGAAATGCCATGGCCAAAGGCAACTTGGGAAGAAGGCATTTATTTGGCTCCCACTTCCAGATTACACTCCATCACCGAGCAAAGGCAGGGAAGAAATTCAAGGCAGGAACCTGGAGCAGAAACCATGGAGGAATGTTGCTTGCTCACCCACAGGCTCATGCTTGATAGCTTTTTAAAAAAAAATATATATATATATATATAGATAGATAGATAGAGAGAGAGAGAGAGAGAGAGAGAGAGAGAGAGAGAGAGAGAGAGCTCAAGACCACTGTGTCACCCACAGTGTGCTAGAACCTGCTTGTCAATTAGGCCAGTTAATGCAATCCTTCCCAGGTGTGCCCACAGACCAGCTTGATAAAGACAGTTCTTCAGTGGAGATACACAAAATCTAGACAGTTCGTGTGGATGAAAAAAAAGATGGTCAAATAAAGTTCCAAACCGTTGGGAAAGGGGGGGGTGATGATACATCAGCCTGCTCACCAGACAACCAAGGCAAGGCTGGTTTTGGAAAAGGGAACCAGGTTGCCCTTGTGGGCTGTGTCTCATCCTGGAGCCAGCAGGGGGCAGCATTGCCCTCCTCACAAGACAATGTATAGTTGCACTCCTCCTTCCAACATCCCTGGACCAGAACGGGTCAGGAAAAGGAGGGATGCTAAGTGTCCAGGAAGAAAAGGGCTTGGAAAGAGAATGAAAACCCGTCCCACTTCTCAAAAACCAAAAAACAATGAAATCCACACAGATCAGTTGGGGGGGGGGCTGGTATGCGAGCATAAGAGGACCAATGCGTGAGGACTCAGGGTTAAGGGCCACCATGTCCTTTTCTGCCACCGCCGTGTCTCATCCCCCTGGGAGGAGGTAGTTTGGGGTCCTGAAAGCCAGGACTTACCCTCTGTTAGGGTCATTGTGTTCAGTTGGGCAAACCAGCAGGGGATCCTGTATTTCTGTGTATGCAACAGAGGCTGGAAATTTAATTCACACTTCAGTTTGTCTGTGCAGAGGGGGAAAAATAAAAGGAATTTCCTTATTTATTAATTTATAACCAAACCGGCCTTTCTCCCATCCCCTGCATAATGATTAGTGAGAAAAACAATTAAATGTTCAATGTGATTTAAACGTCATGGGACCTGACAACTTAGCTTGTCCCGTGAAGCAATCGTAACTGTCTTACATAAAAGTGCTTAGCTCTTGGATTACTTTCCATGGTTTGTCTAACTGAGACGGTGTCAGGATGTGTGGACAGACAGGGACAGCTGAGTGACATCTGGCAAGAGGACTAGGAGTTGGGGTTTTGGGGTGTGGTGACTGCTGATTTCCCAGCCAGAATTGCTGTCACCCCTGACCACTGACAGACTTGAGCTGAGTTTACATAACCCGTGTTCCAGTCCCTCCTGGGATGGTCGGAACCCACTGAACCCGGGTCCTTTGTTGCCTGTGGAGTTTCCTTGCTGGTCTGTTGTGTCAGTTCGACAGTCAAGCCTTGTGGGAGTTGAAGCCTTGTGAAAGTTGCATTTCTGA
This sequence comes from Mesocricetus auratus, assembly GCF_017639785.1. Lineage (NCBI taxonomy): Eukaryota > Metazoa > Chordata > Mammalia > Rodentia > Cricetidae > Mesocricetus > Mesocricetus auratus. The sequence continues at coordinate 86,372,451 of NW_024429266.1, forward strand.
GGCTCCCTTGCCCTGCTCTGGAACCCTGTGGTCAGAGGCAGAGACGGGTGGTTTGGAGCAGCTGGGAGGCTACTGCTTCCCCCCCCCCCCCCCCAGAGTTCTGAGGGAGGTCAGGAACACTGGCCATCTCCAGAGGGGACCCAGTAGGCCAGATGTGATCATCTGGGTCCCCTCCCCTCCCTGCCCCCGTCCCATCATCCCCCATCTCCTTAGACAGGAGAGGACCAAAGGCTCCCTTTTCTGGCCTGGGCATCTATTACATAAAACTTCATGGTCACACCCAAGGAGACAGAGGCAGGAATCCAGAAAATATGCTCTCCAGAGAGTGGGCTGTGTAATGGACTGTTTTTTAACTTGGTGCCAAACATTGCAGCATTCCTCTTTTCCATAACAAATCCCAGTCCTATGCAGGGATGGATGTCTCATGTGAAGATGAGGGTCCTGGGGCCCTCCTCAAGGCAAAAGAGACACACACACTCATGAAATGTCAGTCTTGGGCATGCTAGAAATGTCACCACCCTGGATAGCGGAATCCCCGGAAACAACAGGTACACTGTAGCCTTCATCCACCAGGGGAACCCGCTCCCTTGCTGATTAAAGATCTGCCCTTCCCCAGTGTGAGCTGAGTCCACTCAGATGGGGAGGAAGTTGTGGAGACACCCACTGTGAAAAGATGGCCTTACCCGGTATGGAAACCTCCCTGGGAGAGGTAGGCCATGTGCTCACGAGATGAGAAGATGTGATTGGTGGATTTATGTCCGTGCCCTTTCCTATTGCATGAGAGACAACTGAGGGTCTGGGGAAAGGCTGGGTGGCAGGGACAGGTTAACTCATACTGTGAGACTTTGTCTTCCAGAGTCCACTGGAAGGGGACCAATGGGTAGGGTTGAAGCAGATGGCTATGTTTGTGGGTATGCCGTAGCCAAATGTGTGCTCAGTCATTCATACCCTAGTGAATACGATGTGTGTCCATGTAAATACCTATAGAATTCTTAGTGTCTGTCCCAGTGAGCACACAATAGTGCCAGAACTTCCCCCTCACCCCCCAAGATGGGGTTTCTCTGTGTAGCCCTAACTGTCCTAGAACTCACTCTATAGACCAGGCTGGCTTTGAACTCACAGAGATCTGCCTGCCTCCTACCACTGCCTGGTCAGTGCTTTTTATTATCATTGGGTATACAGACACTCACAGAAACACAAGTACTAAGATGTATTCACCCTCATAATCAAAGACATGTATCATGTACTTTTACACCAATGACTAGTTTCATATCAACTTGACAAAATCTAGAGTCATCAGGGAGAAGGGAGCTTCAACTGAAAAAAGAATTGCCTCCATAAGATTGGGCTGTAGGACAATTTCTGTATTAGTGATCGATAGGGGAACCTAGCTATTGTAAGTGGGCCATCCCTGGGCTGGTGGTCCTGGGCTCTTAGAAAGCAGCTGCGCAAGTCATGGGAGCAAGCCAGTGAGCAGCACTCCTCTGCATCAGCTTCTGCCTCCAGGTTCCTGCCCTGCTTGAGCTCTTGTCCTGACTTCCTTTGATGACTGATAATGAGGCGGAAGGAAACCCTTTCCTCCCCACATGTCTTTGGTCATGGCCTTTTGTCACAGCAATAGTAACCCTAACTAAGATAACCAATAAGTAACCTGATTCTATACTTGGAGATATGGAGATACATGGGTCCATGTAATAAATATGCCTAGTATCTATCGGGAATGTATTACCCTGTAGACATTATATAACACTGTAAAGAGATTAAGTGGTTTAATCTTGACAACAGTGTCCCGAGTTAATGATTATTATTCACCACACTTAACAGATGGGTGAATGAACTCACTTAGCTGTGGGCTTTAAAGTCTCATCATGGTCCCTGGCTAAGCGGTCATGGGTTTGAGAAGGGATGAGGGAGTGAAGGTTCCAGGGGCCAGCGCAAGCTGGGGTGTCTGACACAATCAAGGCCAGGCATGACTGGTTCTACTGAGTGTCTGTGGTGTCAGAGTGGCGTCTCTCTGGGAAGGGACGTGACCAAGTCACCCTACAGTCTCCACTGTTGGTCTTAAGCCTGAGCCTGGTTCAATGTGTCAGAGAACAAGGCTCCACGGTAGGGAAGATGGAGGCTTCTTAAGCATGCGTGTTATGGACATTGGGATGCCTCTTATGTATCCCAGGATGCTATCTCTCTAGAATGGAGTCATCCCCCCTCAGCCTTCCGAGTGCTGTGATCACAGCAGCCTTGTACAAGCTTCTGGGACAAGTGAGCTATCTGGAAAAACTATGACTGTGGCTTGGTGGGGCTTTTGGACTGTAACCCCAGGACTCTATGGCCTGTGGGTCACCGAGAGTCCTCCCATCTCTGCCTTGCGTGGTTCCCCCCGAAAATTTTCTCTATCACACGCGTGAGCGTCCCTGGTGCCAACCTCTGTCCTCAGAACTCTACCTGGGTTTCCCACTGAAAACAACAACAGTTGACACTCCTCCCTTCTCCCCTCCTTCCTCCCCTTTATCCCTCTCCACCCCCCCCCCACTTGCTCATTATTTTAATCAGTGGGAAATGGAGACACAAAGGGATTAAAGACTTTGCCCAAAGTCCCGTTAGGTTGATGGGGAAGTCCTGTGTCAATAAAGCACTGTTGGCCAATAGGGAAGCAAGATAGGTGGGACTAGGAGTCAAGGAGGATTTTGGGAAAGAGAGACACAGGCAGACACAATGTAGGCCGCCAGAGGAGTAAGAGGTCCGGACCCTTTTCTCTGGCAAGAGAAATACTTAGACTAACAATTATGGGTTAAACACTTCAGTCAGAGCTAGCCAGTAAGAAACCAAGCAAACGGCCAACAGCTTCATAATTAATATAGTGTCCTGTGTGTTATTTGGGGGTTCAGACAGCTTGGTGGGGCCCAGGAGGCTGGTGGGGGAAAGCTACATGTTACACCAGGTGGGCGTAGAGAACAGGCTCACCCTTTGCTGCAAACCTGATCCTTGTCATGAGGCTTGGCCACTGTCCCAGCTGTTCACCATTTACAGTGGCCCCACGGGCTGGAAGGAAGCACCCATCTTGGGGCCCAGATTGTCTATCTGTATAGCCCTGTAGGTCTGTGACACAGGAATGCTCCTGGCCTTGGACACACCTTGGCTTGTTTTTAGCCTTAGAGAGGTGAGCGTTGCTGCCATCTCTCCAATTCAGCTCCCTCACTCCCCATTCCTCTCCTCACCAAAGGAGAGACAGGCTCTTCCCACCTCTGTTTTGCTAAGAGAAGACTACAGTTTCTCAGAAATGAGTCTTGGAAGCTGTGGGGGACAGGTAACACACCCCAGACTGCACAAACGGACGGTGCAGGGAGCCTGGATCTCCGCGCGCAGTAGACGCGTTCTCACTGGACTTCACCGTTTGAGGGTTCCCAGCTTGCCCTGGGCCCTGGCTCCAGAAGTGGGGCTCTCTGAAGACCTGGTGTCTTCTGGTGCAAACCAGCCTTTGGGGTGACCTTGGGCTTACTTAGCTCTGGTGTGTTGCATTCCCATGGCCCAGGCCATTCAGACGTGGCCAGTAGAGTAGTGGCCGTCTGAGAAAGCAGATAGGTGGGCAGGTCAGCATGCCCCTTCATCAGGGCCCCTCCCTGGTCTCCTCTGGTCACTGCAGTGCTCCCTCTGGTCTCCCTGAGTGCTTCTCTTCCATCTGCCAAAGCCCTTTGGGCACTCATGTCATCGGTTTCAGGGAGACAAAGTCCTTATGTCTCTATACTTAGATGCCATAAATCAAGTTAACAAGCGAATACTGATTCAACATGACGTGAACCAGGCATGGTGGCTCTCATTCGTAAATCAGCACTCAGGAGGCTGAGAATGGAATGACTCTGGGTTTAAGGGCAATGTAGGTCATACAGCGACACCCCCGTCTCAGACGAATAAACAGGGAGTTGTCTCCGTGTGTAGAAAGAAGCACTTGCCACACAGGCCTGACTTCAGTTGCATTCCAAGGACCCACAGTGGGGGTCAGTGAGGACAGTTTTCTGGCTGTCACATGTGCGCCATGGCATACATGCACCCAAATATTAATTAATAAATTAAAACTAAAAAGAAGCCACATGTGGTGGCTTACACCTTTAATCCCAGCTCTCAGAGGCAGAGACAGGCAGATCTCTTTGAGTTCAAGGCCAGCCTGGTCTACATAGTGAGTTCCTGTCCAGTCATAGCTACATAGTGAGACCATGTCTTAATACAAATAAAAAAAAAGGAAAATAAGAAAAAATGTAATAAAAGTCATAAAATTAAAATGGAATAATTGAAAAAATATAGAGAGTTATGAGTTTTGGGTGAATGAAAGTATGTAAGATAAAAATATGGCAGGGTTTATTACTAAGAACATAAGAGTTCTGATCATGGGCAGTGATATTTGGACAAGTAATAATATATATTTTATGTATATAACACATAATATGTGTTATATATATTTATACTTTATAAACCAGCACATAATTCTTTTCTAACTTCAATTTTCTTCCGTGTTAGTAGAACTGTTAACCATGCTTTTGCAGGTGGGAACTCATAGTTTGGGTTCCTGTGGGTGTGGAAATGAAGTTAAAAAACTGAAACTAAGACAAAACTTCACTGGAAGCTGCTTTGATTATGTATTACTGTGTAGCAAACTGCTCCCAAATTTGGTGGCTTAAAACAACCTCCATAGAGTGAGAGGGGAGGGCCCGCCAAAACAGAGGGCATAAGATGTCTTATGGGAGCCTGTAACTTTGTACGCTGAGCTTAAAAATGGGGGGCTGGAGAGATGGCCAGTGGTTGAGAGCCTCTGTAGAAGATCTGAGTTTGGTTTCCAGCTCACCAGTCAGACAGCTCACAAGCCTCTAGAATTCCAGCTCCTGGGAGTCTGATGCCCTTTTCTGGCCTCCTTGGGTACCTGCACTCACATGCACATACCCACGTGAACACACACACACACACACACACACACACACACACACACACACACACACACCTTTTAAAAATCTTTTAAAAGTGAAGAAATAACAAAGAAAAACAAACAAACAAAAAAGGAATTAGAACCAAACCAGAACAGCCACCACTTTATTATGTCTTGTGGAGCTGGGAACCCCATGCGTTGGCTTATCAGGGCGTCTGTCACTGCTCTTTCTTGGGAGTTGTAGGCAGTTGTGGTTAGGAAAGGGTGTCTGGGATCACAGGAGGCTGACTGGACTGAAGTCAGGCAGCACTGGCCTTCTTCCTCTCCCCGGAACGTCTGAGGGCCTCTCTGTAATGGAGCATCTGGCTTCTGCAGTGGGGTAGCTGGACATCTTGCAAGGTGCTCAGGACTCCCAGAAGTGAGTGTTTAGGAAGGGAGAGAGAGGAGCTGGCAGTATTCTGAAAGAACGCTTCCAAACGTAGGCAACTTATTTCCAGCACATTCCATTTGCTAGCATGAGTCACAGGCCAGCTCAGACTCAATCACCGGGGAAGGAGCACACAGGACGGGAACAACGGAAGTGTTCTCTGGGGCATTCTTGGGCAGGTCCATACCACCAGGCTGGAAGTGGTGAATGAGGAGAGAAGACAGATGCCTGTGGCCTTTGCTTTGGGGCCCTCGGGAGGCAGAAACTGAGGAACATTGAGGGGAACATGGTTGGGGTCCTGGGACACAGGGAGGAGGCCTTCGCAAAGGATGCCTCAGATCATCACCGGCTGGTGTGAGGGCATTGCCTTCACTGACATGGCGGGGGAGAGTGTCTTGTCTAAAGCAATTTCCAAGCAGTGCATTAAAATTGTCCCCGGAACTTCTCCGAGCTGACTTTGTCGGGCAGAAGAGCAGGTTAACAGTGAACTAAAGAAGGCACTGTTCCGCTTTGGAGCAGAATTTAGGAAATGTAAGAAGTTAGTAGCGCTGTTCCAGTTGAAGGCTCTTAGCAGAAGAACGGGCTTCAGGGCAAAGGCACAAACCAGGGTGTTGCCAGTAAATTGTGGGTTGAGTTGGAGAGGAAGCCAAGGGTGCGGCTGTAAATCCTTCAGTAATGCCTCAGTAACACTCAAGGGTATGTCTTGGAGGCCTCATGGGTAGACAGCAGAACGTCGGAAGACGTTGCCGATACTCTCTTAACTCAATTGGCCAGTGGGGCTTCTAAGGACTTGAGCAGGCCCCTCCACACATTTACATGTAGTTAAAAATTGAGGTGGAAGGAAAAGGAAGCCCACAGAGTTTTAGAAATAATTCTACAAGTTGGACTGAAGTACAGTTCAAATAAAGAGGTCTCTTGGATATGTCTTATGAAAAGGAAGGGCAGTTGTCCTAATTTTCTCTTTGACCCAAAGCAACTTGGAGAGGAAAGGGCTTATGTGACATAGACACCTTGGGTCCAGTCCATCCCTGAGGAAAGCCAGGACAGGAACCTGAAGTGAAGTGAGGCAGAGGACCATTGAGACATGCTTGTCCTCATGGATAGCTCAACCTGTTTTCTTATACAACCCAGGACTACCTGCCCAAGAGTGGCCCTGCCCACTGTAGGCCGGGCCCTTCCAGGTCAACTATTAGTCTAGAAAGTGCTCTTACTGGCTTGTCTATGGGCCCGTCTGATGGAGGCTATTCCTCCGTGGAGATTCCGCCTTCCCAGATGACTACAGCCTGTATCAGGTTGACAGAAATATAGTCAGCACAGAAATTAAGAGTTGGAGCCAGCACTTCTGGAGAGAAGACATGGGTCTAATGAGGGAACTGGTGGCATACCTGTAGCTCTGTTGCAGCTTGCTCTTCCTTTTGGGAGATGAGCACCCTTGTTCTGACATTGTGACTGCCCACTGCTGGGAGTTAAATATGGTAAAATAACTTGTCTCTTGGCTCACAAATTTTGGGACCAAAAAGAACCATCCCCGAAGGGTTGGTCATATGCTTACCTTAGATGCTTAAGTCTTGATTTTGGAGCCTGAGTCTGAGGGTGTTTAATGGCTGAGGCCTTAGGGGGTCTTAGTGGGCAGGTATATTTGTACAGTAGAGGAAGGTGATTCATTTAGGACCAGACTATGGGTAGTTGTTCTTCAAAGACAGCTTCCTCATCCCACCCAGCAATGAACTTGCACTTCTTGCTCTGATTCACTTCTTTAAGCCTGGTTGTATCTGTGACTTTCTTTGGACCCACAGAAGAGGTGACCATGATGCTACATGACTTCTGAGCATAGGTTATAAAAGGCTTCTACCTGGGGTCTTAGGATACTCACCGTGGACTGGATGGCAGTAGCATATCCCTTTAATCCCAGCACTCGGGAGGCAGACGCAGGTGGATCTCTGAGTTTGAGGCCAGCCTGGTCTATAGAGTGAATCCCAGTACAGCTAGGGCTACACAAAGAAACCCTGTCTCAAAAACAGACAAACAGAGTACTCTGTGGGTTGACCAATCATCATATTAGGCGTTTGATTCCTTTGAATCTATCATTCACTGAGAGTCAAGACAGCCATAAGAAAGTCACATGGCAAAAACCATATGTTTAAGCATATCCCACTTGCTCCATGCATCCCACCTGAGGCAGGGGGAAGAGCATGCAGATGCCACCGTCTTAGATGCACCATACTGTCAAGGCTGCATTTGGCGGCAGGCTTCATTCAGGTCCCGCTGCCGTTTAATTGCGTGAGAGTTTTTCATCACCAAGCAACCATCTCTCACAGTCAACGGGCAGAACTGTGAACGCAGAGCACGATAACCCATTGTGAGCCACTAAGGTTTGGGGTTTATTAGACAGAGACAAGAGAATCAGCACAGGAACGTCACCTATTCTAATTTGATAGCTACAGGGTCAACTAGTAAAGATGTGCATTTACAACCATTTCTCGTGTGAAAATGTATGTGTGCGTCTACTTGTATGTGTGTGTGCACGCATGTATGAGGGCCTTGTGGGATGTCTTTCTCAGGTAGCTCCACATTTTTATTATTATTGAGACAGGGTCTCTTGTGGAACCTGGAGCTTGCTAATTTGGTTGGACTGGTTGATCAGCCAATCACAGAAAGTCCCGTATCTTCCTCCCCAGTGCTGGGATTCCAGGTGCCCACCGCCGTGCTACACCTGGATACTTGGTGGTGGAGGTCAAGATCCTCATGCGTTTACCTAGTGAACCATCTCCCCAGTCCTTCTCACGTAAACCTTAAACATATTGTCCCTAGGACCATTGAGATGGCTCAGCAAGTACAGGCATTTGCCACCAAGCTCGAGGGCCTGAGTTCGATTCCCAGAAGCCACGGGGTGGAAGGAGAGAATTGACTCCTGAAAGTTGTCCTTTGACCTCCACATGTGTGCTGTGGTGTGAATGCACACACACAGACCTAAAATAAACAAACAGACATATAAATAAACGGGATAAAGATGCCTTTTAAAAATCTTCAGAGTGACTGGGTTAGCTGTTTTCCTTGCTTCTGTGACAAAGTACCCGGCAACAGTGATACAGATAGGTTTATTTTGGCTCACGGTGACAGGTGGGTTATAATCCATCATAGCTGGGGAGGCGCCATGGCAGGGATGTGGCACTGTGACTGGTCACTAGGCATTCACAGTCAGGAAGACAAGAGCAGACAGGAGATGCGGCTGAGCTCCAGAACATCTGTCCCTGCCCGCAGTGACCCGCAGTTTCCACAGCCTTCCAAGACAACACCGTTAGCTGAGGACCAGGTGTCGCACAAGTGAGCCATGGAGGACACCCTGCATTTCAAACCACAGCATTTCCCTACCAAGATGTCAGACTGGTGGGTTCCATCGGACACACATGAAGTTTAATAAAAATGTTTAAGTGAGGATAACTTTAGAGTGGAGTTTTGAAGCTTTAGTGGTTTCTTAGTAGACAAGTTTAGAGTGATGACTCATTCGCCATTGCGGCGCTGCTCCGTGTCTGGGTGGTTGCCCGTGTAAAGAGTCGGTCTCACGCCTCATGCATTTGCATCTTGAGATGCATATGTGCAAATGTAGGTGAATCATAAATTATGTGTCGTGGAAGACGCTCCACACCTGTGATTTGCAAGCGTAGCGAACACTGTGCTATTGTGCCGGTACCCATGGAACAAAATGTGTGCTTGCCGCTGTCATGGGGTGTTGCTATCACATGTTTGTGCTTTTCTCTCAGCTGCTTCCTCCGTTCAGTCCGTCCATTGCTGATGTGGGAGGCAGCTTAGTTCAAGGTTTGCAAGACACGCAGACTCAGTCTTCTACTGACTCTAAAAGTGTCCGTCACGAGAGTGCATGCTTAGAGATGGGGACCTTGTGTGCTGAGGTTGAGTGTTGGATTCCAAGGGGCACAAGGATCCATGCAGTCTTTATATTACAAGTGTGCTCGTGTGTGTGTGTGTGTGTGTGTGTGTGTGTGTACACGCATGCGCGCATGTGCACCTCCATGTGAAATGTGGAGCCTTCCAACTGTAGGAGCAGAGTGGGGCTTCTTCTGTCTGTTGCTTCCAGCCTTCTTGTCCAAGTCTCTCTGCTTCTTTCCCAGACGTCTCTGGGCCTCTGCTCCTGGGAAAGTGCATTGTTATTCTGGTTAGTTCTTTGGCTTAAACTTGAAAGCACGAACAAACTTTTGACATTGCAACACAGTGCTGTCTACAAAATTCACACCCGAGAACCTAACAATTGAGTCACAAAAAAAGCAACAAACATCTCATAATGTTTTATGTAAGGTTATGATTTTGTGTTGGTGCACATTCATAGCCTTGCTATGGCACATGTGACCTGTGGGCTGTGGGTTGGCCATGCCTAGGAGAAGTATATTTCACCTATTACTCATGTATACCAGTTGGGACCTTTTTTTAAGCTGTGAGTGACCAAAGACCAATTCAAATAGGCTCGAGTTAAAAGGGCGTATATAGATTCTCAGGACTGGGAAGTCCAAAGGCAGAGAGCTAGAGTTCAAAGCGGGTTTTCAAGAGTGTTTGCCCAGGATCCTTGTGATTGACAGGTAACCCCATCAGACCTAGAGTGTATATGTGTCTGGGGGATGGGATGCATTTCCTCCAAAGACGGGAGCCGGGCAGCAGGAAGTCTTCTATATCTCATAGGAACTGTTTCTGAAATGTAGCTCCTGGATCCCTGGACCAGCTTTCTCAAGTAGGTCAGGTGGTGGGCACAGCACTGCCTTCCTGAAGCTCTCTGCTACATGGAGCAGATCCTTCCCTCTCTCCTGTTTCAAAGCGTCCGATCCCTCAGCGTTGGTATGGCTTTGCTTCAGTTGAGCAGGCACGATGATTGCTGGGCCAAGTCTAAGAGGGTAGAAGGCTTTCTTGGCACAGATTTTTAACCTCCTCTGGTCTGTCAGACCCTCAAGGATACCCCAAGGACAGATCCTAAGAATTTTACCACTGCGACTGTGCAATACAGAAATGCCTATAATGAAAACCGAAAGAAACGATTCTGCCAAGTCACTGACAGCCATTTCCCACAGAGCTCTACCAAGAGGTCCTCATGGACAGAGCTACCCAGGAATGGCCTCTCAGTCTCCCCAGGACGTGTCGCTCCACATGGCCGTTCCTCCACAAGGACAGAGTCCTCAGAAGTGGGTCTCCTCCCCGGGTCCCCCCTCCCTCTGGTCACTTCCCACAGACCCTAGAAGCTGAGTGGGAGCTGTTCTTGCTTCTGACTCCCCATGAGCCTGAGCCCCTCGTGTTTCCAGATACACACTCCCATAGCTTCATAAAGTCTGATGAAAAGTCTCCCTGGGGAGGGGAGGGAGGGCCGCCGCTAAGACATGTCTTTAAGCTGCCTGCCCGGGCTCTATTAGGCCTGCTGCTTGCCAGCAGCGACGCTAGCCTCAGCCTGCACTCCCAGAGTTTGTGGATGTGTGTGGGCCACGGTCTGGGCCAAGACACTCCTGCTGGGCTAGGTCATCTCTTTTGGGGTCTATCTCTGGCTCTGGGCTAGGTCATCTCTTTTGGGGTCTATCTCCTGGCTCTGGTCTGAGTAATGTTCCTTTCACCTTCCTATGTCCCTCTTACTTCTTCTCCTTCCAATATTTCCCCCTCCTTGTGTTCCTTTTCCTCTTTTCCCTAAATAAGTATGGGTCAACAAAGCCCCACACCAGACTCTAAAAACCACATGTTGTTGTGTGTGAGCATGCCTGTGTGTTTATGTGTTTATGTCATAGGAGGTTTACAGAAACCTTAGATTTCATTCATTAGGCATCATCCACCTTCTCTCTTCCCCCTCTCTCTATGTATGTGTGTGTATGTATGTATGTATGTATGTATGTATGTATGTATCTATCTATCTATCTATCTATCTATCTAGACAGCCTTCTCGTTGGCCTTAAATAGGCCAAGTAGGCTAGGCCAGTTGGAGAGCATGCTATGTCCCAGGAACCCTCCTGTCCCTACCACCATGCCACCAAGCACAGCTTCTGCCCTGAAGCCGGCCCTTGTGCTTGCAAGGCAAGTGCTTCCCCAACTGTGCTGTTGCCCCGGCTCCTCAATCCTGAGGATATGTTAAAGATATTCGTTGAGGTGGGACTCTGCGCTACGGCGTGGAGGGAGAGTACCTCAGGCAACATCAGAGGGATTCAGAGACTGTTTTCTAGCCAGATCCTGACACCCCTGCACCCCACGCACACACCACAAAGGGCAAGGCAATTCATACATCATAGTCATGTAGACGATACCATGCGCTCCCCCTTCCATCTGTTCAGCTATGCCTTTTGGATCCTGCCACATTGAAGACTCGAAAAAGAGCAAACCCAGGTAGAACCAGCCACACATTTCATAGGCTGCCCTGGCCCCTCCTCTTCCCCACCGTCTTGTTCATCCCGTTTCCTCCCCGGAAGCATCCGGAGGGCCTGAGCACGAGGAAGAAGAGATAAGTGTGGAATTGTTAGAGATCAAAATCTACACACACAATGAAGGCATCTCCCAGCCCCACCTAAGGCCATGGTCATGTGCACTTACTCACTCACAGGCACAGAACGGCGGGGTGGGCCCACCATAATCCATCTCCTATTACAAAGCCAGAATCTTTTCCATCTGTGTTTAAGCTGTAGCCTATGAAATAATGTCTATAAAAATAAGGTTGGAAGTGAAAAATATCGAGAGCAATAAATTATGGCTGCACTGTGTTCTCTCCTGAGGGCTGTCTTGGCCAAAGAACCTTCCCCGTTGCCACCTAGGACTGCTCTTTCTATCTCCCTTAGCACCGCATTTGCTCACAGGAAGAAAGAGTCTGGATGGCAAGCCTTAGCCAATAGAGCCGCAGAGCTGGGCTGTTGGTACCTGCCAGGCATCTCAACTTTTCTTCCAAAGCAGAGTTATTCAGCAACAAAATGAAAGCCTAAAAAGGCTTCCTAGGGGAAAGTTCTGGGCCAGTTTCCGTCATGGCTGCCGACTCTCGCCATACCCCCCCATCACCTCCTCCCACCATGGCAGGACCATGACTCCAGACTGTGTCACCATCTCCCTTCACTGATTCAGCATAGGTACCATTTCCTAGGCACGAGAGCTTTGGAGGAAGGGGACCTGGAAGAGGGATAAATGCCTCAGATCTGAGAGCCGGATGTGGGGGGATACAAGGAAATGCTGGTTCTGCACAAACAACCCGGAACAAGACGGAAAGTTAACAGACACTCAAGGGTTCTCCCGGGGTTGAGACAGAGATAGAGAGACTGGGAGACAGAAACATAGGCAGAGAGAAGCAGAGATGGAGAGACAAGGAGACACACGGAGACAGATGCACAGAGACAAGAGAAATAGACAGGAAGACAGAGCCAGAGACAAAGACACAGAGAGACAGAGACAGATAGAGAGACAGAGACAGAGAGACAGAGACAGATAGAGAGACAGAAACAGACAGAGAGACAGAGACAGAGACAGACAGAGAGACAAGAGAGATAGACAGGAAGACAGAGCCAGAGACAGAGACAGATAGAGAGACAGAAACAGACAGAGAGACAAGAGAGATAGACAGGCAAGAAGACACAGAAACAGACAGAGAGACAGAGCCAGAGAGACAGAGAAAGACTCTAGGAGAAGGCAGTTTTAAAGGTGTCTAGTTAGATGGGTTGGATGTGGGCCTGCAGAAGGAGAAAGGCATCCAGGAGGGCAAGTCTAAAATTATAGGACCCAGATGGGATTTAATTCAGACGGGCTGAACCCCCGAGGTACATGGGGAAGGAGAGGGAAGTCAGGCTGAAGAAAATGTGAGACTAGATGAAGAAACACGATGGACAAAACAGCAAGATACTCGGTCTAAATACTTTTGGTCCTTCGTGTGGCGGAAAGTGGTGACCAGTTAATGTGGAGTGGAGGGAAGATGGTACTTTCACCGGTGCTCACCAGTCTTTGCTGTGAGGTAGTTTGAGACCGGTAGGAGTTCTCTTTGGAACCCCAAACACAAGGGTGGGAGGCAGAAAAGCCCCAGTTTTCCTTCCCCCCTTTAGCCGATCCTAAAACTTGTCAAGGGGTTTGAGGCTATCTACTTGCCAATGATCATTCATGCTCGGTCTCTCTGGGAGGAAGATGGGATCAAATGGAGCCCACATAGCCCAACAGCAAGACACCATCCGCCTCAGTGCAAATAAGGCCATCAGAGCCTTTCCAAAGGGCATTTGCTTGGGAAAGGGGTGAACCGCGGGGAGGTGGGGGGGGGCGACCAGGCTTGGCACAGAAGGAAAAGCCGCGAGAATGGACTGGTTGGCCTTGCCTTTCTTTGTAGCCTCAAACAGATGTGGCCTGAAGTGTTGGTCTCCGAGGAGAGAAAGGAAGTTTAGGGCCAACGCAAGGACATTCTCAAGAGCCAATGAGAGGAAGCCTGGGCGCCCTGCGTCTTGGGACGGGATGAGGCTGGTGCCACCCTTTGTAGCCTTTGTCCTCGGTGCTGAGGGGGATACTGGCTTCGTACCACTTTCCCAGCGCTTCTGATGGGAACCACTGGGGTTGCATTGAGAAGGATTTCCAAGCTCCTTTCAAACCCTTCCCTTGGCTCTATTCAGCAGGCCAGTCCCCAGTGCCGCAGCATAGCCTATTCTCTCCTTTCTGGGCTAGCTAATGCGAGCCTCTGTGGAGGGAGGAAAATGGACCAGTTGTTCATTGGAGCCGGCCATTGACCCTCTTTCTCTGGCAGACACTTAGGACTTAGAGCTTGGATCCCTCCCTCCACCCCACAGAGCCCAGGGTGCGGGTCCAAGAAGCAGGGAACTCTGGGAGGAAGGGGGCTTGTGACCCTTTGCCTCCTCCAGCCTCGCCGTTATTCTCTGAGGACGGGCAGAGAGGGCTCTTCCAAGCCCTCCTGGCAGCCAGGCCCCGTTTGTGGTAGGCGGTGTTTATGTGAGATTGCCAACTGGTTATTTATGAGCCTCTCAGCCTTTCCCCAATAAAAGCTGTTCCCTCAGCGTTCTGACAGGCCCTGCATCTGTAACTAATGTGTCACTCGCTCAGCTAATGCAGTTTCACTTGTGTTTATTTTTGCACAAAAGCAATTTATCCAGCGGCTCTGGAAAAAAAAAAAAAAAAAAAGAACGGCCCTGTCAGGAACCTTCTTGGGAGCGAGTGTTTTTCCTCAAAAGAAGATGCAAATGCCTCACGGTGCAGGCCAGGCTGGTGGGGGGGGGGGGGTGTGCCCGAGTGCCCAGAGTGAGAGAGAAAGGGCATGCTAGGGTGGACAGTGGATCTGAGGAGGACTTGGCCCTCACTGTTATCTCTGGCTGTGAGGGTGTGTGTCCGTCTGCGGCTCCATGTGGGGCTGTGTGTAGGTTTGTGTTCATCTTTCAATAGGAAAAGTTCTGCCCAGATTGTCCGGTGGTTTTAAAATGGGATTGGGGGTGGAGGAGCTAGCTCTAACTTTGCTCTCCCTCCTCTGCTCACCGTAAATCAAAGTTGGGAGAGTAGGTTGTTGGCAGTTAAAGGGCCTGGAGGAGATAACTTAAGGGAGGGTGAGGAGGGCAAGAATGAGGGTTAAAAGGGAGGGTACTTGGCTTCAGGGCAAAAAGAGCATTAGCCCTGTTCCGTCCAGGACCGTAACTATAAAAATCTGGAGGCAGACTGCCTACTCAGAGCGCCTTTCTGCATAGCTTAATCCGACTGTTCCTACTGTTTCCTCTCAGTGTGGGCAACCTACTCTTGTGGGGCAAGGGAGCTCTGAGGGCCTGGGGGGGGTGGTGAGAAAGAAGCCATCTCCAGTTGCAGAACCACATTTTATGGGGGAAGCAAATGAGCTGGTGAGGGAGGGAGATGTCAGGAGTCAGCTGAGGGTCCGAGCCAGTCAGACACAAAGAGGAGCCCACGTTTGGCTGGACAAGAACCTTGGGGCCTCTGTCGACTGTCGCTCTAACACAAGCCAGTGGGCTAGGCAGGAGAGGCAGTGGTTCCATATAGAACCCTCCTGCATCTAGGGACCCCCTCCCACAAGTACACACGCCAGGTACTTGGGGCCCACAGGGTACAGAGGCCAATCCCTTAGTAGACTCTTTCTTGTCTTGTAGACTCTTTCTTGTCATTTCAAAATGGCCTTGCAGGAATAGTCATGGTGGTGTAGCTCTGTCAAAGCCTGAGGGAGTTTGTTACTCACTTGGGGAGGAGAGTTTGCCTCCTTCTAGCCTTCCTCACACCAAATCAAGACCGTTCCATCCCAGTTGGCAGGGAAACAGTTTCGATTACCTCCATCTTGGGTTTTTCTCCAAGGTGAGTGTGTTACAGGTTTGACGGTGGACAGACATTGAATCAACAGACACTTGCCTGAACTTCTACACATTCTGTGGGAAGGGAGCCTCTCAGGCCATCTGTTTCGCGGTCTTTGGCACCCGGCCTAGGCCTTGGTGACTCCCCACCGCTTTCTATGGGCAGGGATGAGGGGAACCTTGAGTCTGGGGTAGGGAGGGAGAGGCTGAAGGGCAGTGTTGTGCCGTAGGAATGAGCTCACTTTAGAATAAAAAGAGAAAAAGTCAACCCTCCATGCTGAGGCTCAAACTCCAGCCCACAGCCCTCCCCAGGTTCATGTCTTACTCAAGACTGTTCTCTCACAGTCTGGCTAGGGCCTCTCCTTGCTCTCCGCACCTAATCCCAGCTATATGTGTGCATCTCCAACCAAACTTGCCTTCCTGTGGGCTGCCTCACCTCCCCACCAGAGTGCTGTCGCCCGGGCAGAGGGAGTGTGGGTCTGCAGAATTTGCAGACCACAGAGCCACACCTCCCACGGGTGAAACCCGTCCTCAGACCCTAAAAATGAGAATTCACAAATCCCGGAGCCCCACCCCCCCCCACGGCCCGGAAAGTACGTGTTGAAAGGAGAGGCAGGGCAGATGGCAGAGATAAATAGCCCTCAGTAGGTGGGCAAGCTGGAGCAGGGGGGGGGGAGGGGGACGGACAATGAAGCATGCTGGGTACTGGGGCTTCTTCCTTGGAGGGTGAGCTCATGGAAGCCATTCTCTGCAGGTCTGGGTTTTGATGTGACCTCTCCTAGTGTTACAGTGCTGGCAACAAGATTCATGTCAAACACGCTGCAGGCCAAGCAAAACAGTCTCAGGCTGGTTGGGGCTGGGCTGTCCCTGTGCTATTATTGTGAAACGGGGCAGAGCTGTCATTTGAGATGTGCGCTGGACTGTGCACCCACGCACGCACGCGGCCCGCCAGTCACTTAGGGAGCCTCGAGTGGGAGCTTTGAAAGCCAGTGATGTTTGAAAGTGAGCGCTTTGTGCGGGGAAAGCTGGAAACAGCCCATTTCCTGAGTCCAATGCCACCCAAGCTGCTCTACTTGGAGAGGGACACGGGACCCTGCTATTTCCCTTAGCAGGTTCTGGAGAGTTCCATCTGGGCACCGCAGTTGGGGGTCCCCGGGGCTGAGGGGTAGACAGTAGGGAGCGCAGTCAGGGAGCCTTGCTTCTTATGGGTGTTGGGAGCTGTGGTTCCCAACCTTCCTGATCTACGACCCTTTAATACAGTTTCTTGTGCTGTGGTAACCGCCCCCTCCCCAACCATAAAGTTATTTCCGCTGTTACTTCATAATGTAATTTTGTTACTGTTATGAATTGTAATGTAATATCTGATATGTAGGATCTGATTTGTGACAGCCCCCCAAAGGGGTGGAGACCTTTAATATAGTTTCTCATGCTGTGGTGACCCCTCCAACCATAAAGTTATTTCCACTGCTACTTCATAATGTAATTTTGTTGTTGTTATGAATCATCATATAAATATCTGATATGCAGGATATTTTATTTGTGACACCCCCCAAGGGGGTTGAGACCCACGGTTTTGGGGAGAAGTGATAATGGCGTATCGGGGAGAGTAAGGGTAAGTCAAGGTCAGGTTCCAGGGTTATGGTCTGTGCAAAAGAGGGGGCCTCATGCTTCCCAGGGTGGCGGTGTGTGTCCCAGGAGTCACTGCCTGTTAAGGGGACAGTCCTCAGTTTTCCAGGCCTCACACCCCACCCCTCATTGGGAAAGAGGGGAATGCAGATTTTACCTCCAGGGCACGGCCTCCAGATAGAGGGGGACATAGCGCCCAGAGGCCTGACTCGGCTCTCCAAGGCCAGCCTGACAGTGACTACCATGCTCAGGAGGGATATTCAACTCTGCCCCAGGTCCCTGTAGTGTCTGGCTCTGTATCTTATTAACATGTGACCTTCACAAGTGATGTCCCCCTAAGTCTCGTTCCCCTTGTGTGTAGATGGCTCTGGTTGGAAGGTCTTTGGCCTTCTCTGCTGATGACTCTACTCTTCTGCCTCCCATCATCGCTCTAGCTCCACAATTCAACTCGGCATGTCTTTCTGAGTAAGACCGAACACTGTTGCTCACCACCGAATCCCCAGCGCCTTGTAGGGCGTTTGGAATGTCAGAGGTACTTACCACCATGCCGGTTGAATGAAGAAATAAGCCACAGTTCTGGCTTCCAGAAGTTAGCCACGTACGCAGAGAACAACCAGACAAGCTGGGTGCTGGAGGGCAAGACTCACCTGTGTTAAAGCAGGCTGCTAATTCTGCCAAGAGGCAGGAGAGCGGTGGATCCAGGGCCAGACTCAGTGTCTGGAGGAACTGAGAAGAACCAGGGGGTGGCCACATTCTGGGCTGCTTGGGGCAACTGGGGTGTACAGCTGCAGCTACGGTCCAGGTTTGCCCAGTAGGCCAACACAGCCATGCAGAGGCATGGTTTCCTGGAGTGCTGTACAGGGAGGGCCCCAGGGCCTGGGAGGGGTAGGCCGTCTGAGAGGACAGGGCAGAGCTCCGAGGCCTCAGGCAGGAGGCCCCAAGAGTATTTACTATCTAGATTTGAGCACAAGGAAGGCCTCCCGCCACTTCTATGGGAGTCTGCTCTGAGGCTTGCAGCCCCACCCCTGCCCTCATCTCTTGGTGCAATAGGAGTAAGAGAATCTCTGAGGCTCAACTGGAGGATTATTCTTTTTACGATGTTGCTCCTAAAGCCACTTGGAATGTTGCTCATGGACTTCGAATCTGGGGATCTGAGCTGCGAAAATGCAAAAATAATCTCCTTCCTCTTCCTCTCCCCCTCCCCTTTTCATAGCATGGGGTTGCTATGTAGCCCAGGCTGGCCTTAAACCTACAGCAAGTCTCCTGCTGGGATCACAGTTGTGTGCTGCCATGCCCGTCTCTGAGGCTAGGAAGCTTGCTTCATCTCTAAGTGCAGACCAAGACAAGATTAAATATAAAAACAACAGCAACAACAGAATAACCTGTGTTATTCTGGGCTTCATTACGACATTTTCATAACACACGCAATGTATTTTGTGAGTGTTGCTCCCATCTACCCCTCTTTTGTTCCCCCCTCATGTGTAAATCTTTAAAAGGCATTTCCAGGGTTGTTCCACACACTTTGAAATCTCGTATAAATTGTGACATTGTAGTATATGCTCGGCAATTAGCCTTTTCTCGCCACATGTGGGTGAGAGTCATGCCTGTTGACATGTGTACCTCTGGCTCATTTACTTTCGGTGCCACTGAGAATCTGATTACACGAATATGTCATTTTTCCAAAGAGCGCTTGCGGCCCCTGAGGGGCAGGGGGTGGGGTGGCCCACCCGAGCGGCTCTGATCACTGGGTGTATTCCCCTCTGTGGGGACACTCCCACCTTCATCTCCCCACCCCTGTGGGGAGGCAGGGCTGGGCTCGTTCCCTCTTCGCCTCGCTGAACCATCGCTTCACTGAACAGGAATTCAAGTGATTTTTAGGCAACCCTTGTGTTTCCCATAAATCAGTGTCGAAAGTGAAATCCTAGCACGAGGGGCTGCAATTGCAACCAGCTGAGTGCAGCCGGGCAGACTAATTTGAGCCTGCCCTCAGCGAACGTGGGTTCCTGACAAGAAGGCTTTGCCAAGCCCTTCCTTAGCACAAAGAGAGACACTGGGCTCAGTGCCAGCCCGTGTGCTGGCCCAGGCTTAAGAGGCCTACCTGCTCTCCTTGCTGACCCCTCCTGACTTGCCCAGTGACCTCCAATGTGCTGCAAGGTGACCTTTGAACCAGGAGCAGGTTGTGCTGAGGGGCTTAGAACTTCATTCCTATGAAGGAGAAAGGCAGAGAGGCCCACCGCAGCTTAGCCCCAGCATTGAGAGCTCCCAGTGCCACATGGTGGCTTTCCGGACCCGGTCACCCCGCCTTCGAATCACTGGTGCCACCAGTGCAAGTTGCTTGGACTACAGAAGCTGGAAGTCCAAAATCAAGCCGCCAGGGCCAGAGGCCTCTCTAGCCCCCTGCTTGGCCCATCTCTTCCCACGGTAGCCCCCTTTACGCTGAGCCCCTGGTTTCTGTGTGCTCTAGTCTTTTTTCCTTATATGGACACCAGCCAGACTGGGTTGGGACCCACTCTAGCTGTCCCATCTTAAAGCGCCCGGCTGTGGTCTCATCTCCAAATATGGTTGTATTCATAGGTGCTGGGGGCTAGGGCCTCACAACAGGAGTTTGAGGGTGCCCAGTTCCGCCCATGACATGGGGTTCACATACAGGGTGGCCGTGGGATTGCAACAGTTAAGAGGTATTGTTTACATCATGGCATTTGTGTGTGTGTGTGTGTGTGTGTGTGTGTGTGTGTGTGTGTGTGTCTGTGTCTGTGTGCATGTGCCTGTGCCTGTGCATGGAGATCAGAGGTCAATATTGGGTGTCTTTCTCGATCAGTTTCCACCTTATTTTTTGAGACAAGGTCTCTTAACAAACCAGGGGTATCCTTATCTGACTGGACTGGCTGATGAGCAAACCCCAGGGATTCTCCTGCCTCTCCTGGGGAGCCTGAGGCTACAGGTGTGCCAAGTGAGGTCCTCAGCCCCACACGGCAAACACTTTACCGACTGGGCCGTCTCCCCCGCCTTTCCATCTTGGACACTTTTATTGTCCTTTGAAAATCTTTATGTTTTTATGCTTGTGTTGGACCCAACAGTGGGCAAATTATATTTCTTGTGACCGATTTCCTGCAGATGGCAGAAAGACGTTCTCTGGGTGTGTTTGCTCATCTCTGGCGAAGGGAGTAAAGTGGCCTGAACGAGAGCTGTCTTTTCATACAAAGCCCCAAGTTTTGGGGCCGCAGAGGCTCACATGACCGCCTAACACTCTGGACTGGTTTGGAGTAGGCCACGTTACTGCGGTTAGTCACAGGGACTGAATCTAAGCAGGGTCACATGTTTATCTTAGTTTCATGGGCTGAGCTTAGTGAAAGGGGTTTATGTGATTTCAGGAGAGGCACAGGTCGGCCGTGAAACTGTGGCTTGTGTGGCCCTTGCCACGACCACATTCCCTCAGCCACTATTACAGGGTTTTGTGTTTGCCTTTGTGCGTGTAGGTTAGTGTGCATTTGTTTCTATGCACACACATGCTCTTACAGTTCTGTGTGGGAACGACTTTGTGTGTTTACGTGAATATCTTGTATGGACACGATGCATTTCTGCGTGGCGTGCATGTGGCTGTGGATTCACGCAGGCATGCGTGTGCGCACGTGTGTGTAAGTGTGGTAGATACACGACAGGAGGAACTCGAGGCAGGAGGTGGCAGAGGGCAGAGGCTCTGGCCTTGAACCAGGCTTCCAAACGGCCACAGATGTGACCTTTCACCCTTCCCTGCGGCTGCTCAGGTCACTGCCCTGGGAGACTGAAGAACCCTCTTTTGGAACCACAGGGGCTCACGGCCTGGGGAAACAGAGAAGTTGCCATAAGAGCAAACCGGATCCTCTTCATCCTGAGAAGCCTGGAGCCAGCGGGACCTTGTTTAATTCCGAAGGAATGTGTGCGGTTCCCACCCAGCTGAGCAGGCCCCAGCCTGACTTAGGGCCTCAGAGCCACCCAGCCAGAGGCTGATGCCTTCCACAGGGGGCTGGGGTCACACCCTTCCGGAGAGAGACAACACATCAACCCCCCGAGGCTGGAGTGCGATAAGTGGGTGACAGTGTCTGTGCCGGGGTGCCCAGCCCTGCACTGCAGGAAGCAAGTAGCAAGGAGGAGATGGATGGCCTGGCCCCAGCCTCAACTCTGAGGTTAGCTGGGCCTCTAGCTGGCAACAGGCGGTTTCCCAGTAGAAGACGTGTGTGTGCACGAATGTGTGCGTATATGTGTGAGTATGTATGTGTGAGTGTGTGCGTGCACACATCAGTGCATGCCTGTGTGTATGCATGTGAGAAGTGTGTGTGTGCATGCAAGCATCAGTGCATACCTGTGTGTGTGAGTGTGTGTTTATGTGTGTGTCTGTATGTAAGTGTGTGTGAGTGTCTGTGTGTGTATGTAGGAGATACAGAAAGGTTTACAAAATGTGTGTAGGTGTAAAAGGGCACAGTCTAGAGAGAGTGCAGTGCACACTGGCTTGTGTGTGGGTTTCTGGGAGAGACAAGAGGAAGATGAGCCAAGAAAATCACCTCCAGTCCTCAGAAGGATTTGGAATGCTGGTCAAAGTTCATCCTTAGGTGGTAGGGAGCTACTGAAAACTCTTAGCAGGGGCTAACCTGATGAAAGGGGAGGGGATTCCCCTGAAGACAGCTTGGCTTTATGATGGGCCACACTGTGGGTGAGGCAGGGCTGGCGTTTAAAATGAGGAAGCCTGGGCTGTGAGTGGGACCGAGGCTTGAGGAACAGTGTGGAACTGTGTTGCCCTCAGGTCTTTTTTTTTATTCAGATAGTGGCTCTGTGTTTAGAGTTCCCTGACCTGTGACTCCTGTGTCAGCCTGATACCACTCCCTCTTCACAGCCCAGTGGACCAGCAGGGTCCAAGAGGCAGAGACAGGGCCCTAAGGCAGCTCAGATGTCAGCCCGTCTTCCCGGCTCTGCTGGGGTGTCTGCTCTCTGCAGTGAGCCCCTGGATGTTTTACCCGTTGGCACCCAAATCCCCTGTTTGTTACCAGTGGTGGGTGCCGTTCCATTGGGAAGAGGTAGAAAGGAAGAGAGCCCTCGACTGAGAGTGTGTGGATGTCTGTGTGGACCAGCTGCACACAACCACAATGGCTATTGCGTTCAGCCCTGGTGAGGGCTGAAGAAGACTGCTCAGCTTGGGGGTGTGTGCAGTGTGCTTTGGGGTGCACACAGCCTGGGTGGGGCAGCCTCAGGCCTGGCAGGAGATTGATGTATATTGAGTAGATGCAAATGTGGTCGCAGCTCAGGCTCCCAGGACAAGCAGAATTTCTGATTGACAGCATAGCCCACTGAAACCTATCAGAGACCTGTGTCAAGTGAGGCCAGTCTGCTTGGATCTCTTTAGCTGGTGACTACAGGCTGGACCTGTCCCCAATCCCTTCCACACAGGCGGGCAGGCATGCAATACACACAGTATAGGCTGGGGGTTTCACCGTCAGAACTGGAACGGTGGTTGCATTTTTCCCCTCCTCGGGTACTCCTGGCCTTTGCAGGCTGTACTAGCCACACTGAGCTTCTGGGGGTGTGAGCAAAGACCCTCCCTGGGAGGTGGTATTGGAACTTCAGAGGCTCCTGGGACAGGGAAGTAGAAATGAGCAGCCCCGGATTTCCTTCCTTTGCCGAGAAGGTGACCCTCCCCGGTCGGAATAGGATTCTGTTAAGACCCCTAGAGTCTAAGCAAGTAGGAACCCGAGGCTAAAATACATGTAAGGCAGGATTCCTACTCCTACACAAGTCATGCGGGCCAGGCTGTGGAGGCGCCCCTTGGCCAGAATCCTCTGGAGTAATGGCCTGCTTGCTCTCCGGGGCTCAGGGGCCATGTGTCCTTCCTTGAGGAGGTAATGGAGGTGACACCTGACGTGACCTCACATGGGTAGGCAGGCTGACCTGCCTCAACAGGTCTGAATGCTGCTTGGTGGAAACATCCACAAAGATCCTCTGAGCTCCTGACTCCTCAGCCTCCTGAGCCCAACTCTTAGTCTGTCTGTCCATCATCACGTGTTTGCCTCTGTCTCTTGGACCAGGTCCTGTGGACGCTGGAATCCCTGGCTCTGAACATGCCTCACAGCTGACCGTCTTAGTCCTGGTTTCAGGGCTGTGTCCCTCCAGCCGCTGAGGACCCTGAGCTCCTAGTGTCATGGTGTCCTTGTACAGAAGGACAGGCACAGACTCGATGGACGCAGGGCTCAGAGCCACATTTTCTTGCATCCTGAATCCTGCCGAGGAATGCCTTTCTGTCACAGATGAGTTCACTCTGGAGTCCATGCTAAGCCAAACTCAATTACGCCTAAGACACACCAGAAATCAGTCTAAACGTTTTGACGTTTCATTCATCCTGGATATTTGGAGTTAATTTTGAGTTTTTAAAAATAGTGCTCCAAATATTTGAATTGACTGTTGAGGTTTGGGGAATTCCATTAAGATTTGTTCTTGGGACGAGGACCTTGCTGGCCCCTCCTAGCTTAGGTCAGTGTCCATGACAACAGTAAAGGATACACAGAGAAAGAAATTCTCGGTCTGGCCCTGGTGTACCCAAGAGCCAAGATGTGTATAGATTAAAGTAGCTGGTGCGCGTGTGCGTGTGAGTGCGTGTGCGTGTGCGTGTGTGTGTGTGTCTGTGCGTGTGTGTGTCTGTGCGTGTGTGTGTGAGTGCATGTGCGTGTATGTGTGTGTGTGTATGTGCGTGTGTGTCTGTGCTTGTGGGTGTGTATGTAGGAGTGAAGAGAGAAAGAAAGACTTCCAGGATTGCATGACTGGCTCAGTGGAGCTGAAGGGCAGGTCCTGGTGTGGGCTGAGTGAATTTGGGTCTTTAGAGGTAAAAGAGAATCAGGGAACAGACTGGGTAGAGGGGGAAAGGTTCTGTAGGGAGGGACTGGGGGGACAGGAAAATGGGGAAGCGGAAGAACAAGGACCTTACCTCCCACTTTCGATGGTGTCCACACAGCATGCATGCAGGCCATCATGTCCCTGCTTGTCCAAGTGTGGCCACAAGGCTGCGTGCAGGGTACAAATTTAGATGCACCTCATGTCTAGGTCACAGCCTTCCACTCTTTATTTCATTTCCCTGAGTACAAAACCTGTTTATACTAATTGTAGGAAACAGGCATGCTCCCCAGGAACCTTGGGGATCATAAGCAGGGAACCAAGTCATGGCATCCGCCTGGCACTTAGAATGACCCACAACGCCTGTGGCCAGGTGAACCACGTAAACAGGCAAGCCAGGACCCCTCACTTCCAACACCCTCCCTGTGACGAAGTCGTGTGTGGCCCAGGTTGCCCACTATGCCCAGTTTATGCAGTGCTGGCGACTGAATCCAGGGCTATGCTAGAAAGCTCTCTGCCAATGGAGTTACAGCCTCAGCTCTCTTCTTGGTGTGTGTGTGTGTGTGTGTGTGTGTGTGTGTGTGTGTGCGCGCGCGTGCGCTTGCTTGCAAGTGCACACCTGAGAGAGGGTCTCCTGTAGCTCAGGCCGACCTTGAACTTGTTCTGTAGTCAAGAATGATCTTGAGCTCCTGATCCTCCTGTTTCTACCTGCCAAGGATCAGATGATTCCAACACACCAGGTGGCTTATTAGGTCTTCCCGCCTATTACAAAGCCACTGATTCCCCCTTTCTGTGGCTGAGGACTTGATCCCGGGGATATCCAATGGAGATCCAATCCTCCTGGTACCCAAGTCTGCAGCCTAGGGTGCGGAACCCTTCATGGGAGCCGTTCTCTTCTGTGTGGTGGGCACCATGTCTACACCCTGCCTGCCTGGAGTCTTGTTGGTGAGCTGGCTCTGAGGTTCACTGGGCTCCCTAGGGGCCATTGCAGTGTGTGTGTGTGTGTGTGTGAGTGTGTGTGTGAGTGTGTGTGAGTGTGTGTGAGTGTGTGTGAGAGTGTGTGTGAGTGTGTGTGAGTGTGTGTGTGAGTGTGTGTGAGTGTGTGTGTATGTGTGTGTGTATGTGTGTGTGTGTGAGTGTGTGTGTGTGTGTGTGTATTGGGGGAAGGCAGTGAAGGCAGTGAAGGGATTTCAACGGTGTGCCTCCTGGAAACCACATCAAATGGTACAGCTAGGAATTAATAAATAAATTTGGGAGACAAGTCAATTACCCTCCCTCTGTGCCCCTGTCCCCAGGGGCAAACAGTGGCATGTGGTTCCCAGCCTCAGCACGCCTTCCCCAGGGCAGGACAACCACTGCAGCTGGCTTCTGTCAGATTAGCTGGGCAAGATGTGACAGGCCTGTGTCCTCTGGGGAAATCACTCCTTTCCTGGGAGGTGGTGAGGACATTCTTGGGTTGCTCTGTTCCTGCCCTTTCCCCACACCCCTCCCGTTTTACTGTTTATCATTGAAAAAAATCAGACAGACATCTCGTTGCATTTGAAAACACTTATT
This sequence comes from Mesocricetus auratus, assembly GCF_017639785.1. Lineage (NCBI taxonomy): Eukaryota > Metazoa > Chordata > Mammalia > Rodentia > Cricetidae > Mesocricetus > Mesocricetus auratus. The sequence continues at coordinate 86,398,105 of NW_024429266.1, forward strand.
CACTCAGTAGATACTGAACGAAACCTTCTAGCTGCGCGGTAGAGGTTTGACCAGGTTGTGGAGACACAGGAGACACAGCTCTGCCCATGTAAAGTTTACAGTGGTGTGTGGGTGTCAGGCAATGCGGTATAGCACTTTTGCTGGGGCGGGGGGGAGGGGGGTTAGAAAGGGGTAACTAGTTTAGCCTAAAAGGTTCCCCCAGAGAGCCTCATGAGAAGGTGATGCCTGGGTGAGCTGTTACTTTGAAGGGGTAGGAGTGCCGATACAGACACAGAGCAAAGTTGGGGAGGCAGGGAAGAGAGGTGGGAGAGGCTAAGAGGGGCTCACCTGGCTGGATCCGTGTGGAGGGACAGAGGCAGGCTGGGGTGACAAGGGGAGGGGAGCTACGGGTACCTGCCAACAGGGGTTCAGAGAGAGAGGGGGGAGAGGGGAGGGG